>NC_070642.1:15467076-15670273 GCF_947347685.1 Pleuronectes platessa
GCGCCAAGTTTAGCTGTGGACCCAGTGGGTTTGGATCAACCTTCAACCTTCAAATTCCTTTTCCCCCATAATCCGAGCCAGGTCTCTGACAACTGAACCTCATTTTTGAATAGCACAGGAACTGTATGTGCTGCATTGACTACTGCATCCCCACGATAGCAGGGGGCATTCTCACCTACGGTAAATCACTAGAATCTTTCATTTGTGTACACTCTGTGTGATAAATCTTCATCGTCACCCTCATCCACACCCATTTTCCTTTGTCTCCCTCCACCTTGCAGCTCAAATCACAGGTTCGGGGGCCAAGCAGTTCAGCCCAGAGTACCACAGATCCACCGAGAGAGCTGATGATTGCCTGTGATTACAGTCTGTATCCTCCCCTCCTCCCTCCAACACCATCTCCTGCAGGTCATCTGGCCAGGCCCCGGCAGAGGTAACGCTCTCCACGCTCGAGTCATTAACTGGAGAGAGCTGGAGCGAAGCGGAGCTCACCGGGGAGGCGCTGACACGTTTCCTTCACCTTGACATTGCCCGGAGGTCACACCGTTTGGCGGCAGTAAAGTATGGTTCTGCGAGACGAGAGTCATGTGAATCAAGAGTTTGTGATAACACAACAGCTCTCTCTGTGCGAGGGAGCCTGGTTCCCTCGGCTCTCGCTGCCCGATGTGCTCTGAGCTGTTGGAATGTATGTCGATGAAAGACGAGCGAGTGTGTGTGTGCGCGAGACACAGGCTGTGAGGCCACACGGGTCTATGTGTGTTTGTCAATATGTGTGCATGAGTAAGCGCGACCAGTCTGCAGGAAGGGTGCAGCGTGGGGCAGCAAACACTGGAACACACACTCGTCTGAGCCCTAATCCCATGTCCAGACACAGCTGATTGTTGTCTGTATGATCAATCAGTCATCGCAGATATGTCCGAGCGCCACGTCGGTCTTCTCACGTTACCCGTCAGCCAATGAGAAGCCCACGGGTTAAAGTCAGGAGGCGAAATGTCAACATGTCACTTTCCATGGATTGACACGGCGATGCGGCCAAGCTGCTCTTTAAACTTGGTAAGTAAATCATTTCACACGGGAGTTTTCCGTTCGGGGGAGATTTATATGTACGTAATGAAACGTGCAAACGTTTTCGTGTGAGGTTCTGGTTGTGGAATAAATATGTGAGCCTGCCGGGTGCGATTTGGTTTGGCAACCCCGACAGTTGCTTTCACGGCACGTCAGTCAAAAACACTGAGGAGTGACTGACAGCCGCCTGTGGCACTTGTAAATGTGTCTGCTGGATTAACCCTTTGCCGCCCTCAGAGGTGCCTTGTGATCCCCCCCCCCCTCCTCTTCCCCTGAGGGTGGTTAGGTGGGGTAATACTGACCTGGCAGCAGAGCGCTGGCTGGTCCTGACGTGTGCTTTACACCCTGCCTCTCTGGGGTATTGGAGCCCAGCCAGCCGTGTGTAATTAAAAGCGCATAAAGACAGATCAAGCTCTCTGCCGCTCTTTACTATGAAAGATTGCCTCCAGGCCGAATCCACTCCTGCTCTGTCAAGCTCCGGCGAACTCATTTATTAAAATGTTCAAGACCTTTATCTGTGGTTTTTATGAGAATGATGGAGGGAAAACCATCTTCAGGGTTCACACAGAGTTATTTTTGTTGATTTATTACCAAACTTATTTTTTAGAAGAGCAGCACGGTGTTGAATGTTCAGTGAAACGGTGTACATGTATGTTTTTATGTTACCTGGCATTGGGAAGACCTGACCTGCCACAAGTGTGCTGAGCAGTTGTAGATGGAAGTCCTTCAGGTCAGTATATATATATATTCTACTTCCATTCCATGCTTTTCATCATGTGGAACTATTGTGTCTGTGTAGGCCGCACAAAATCGAGTCTGTCAGGACACTGTCCACAAATCATCACTCAAGTTCCCACCTCGCCCACTATTTCCTCTCACCTCTGCCGGTCTCCAGCACCTCGGGCAACCAAAAGGCTCAAAATCACAAGGCTGCGATCTATCAAATGTGGATAAATGCTTTTTTTCAAACTCATTTATGCCAAAAAAAAGTCCCTTAATTGTAATTCATCTTTGTTTTAATTAATATTGGAACATTGTGACGATTCAATCTTACAACTGCCTTGCAAATATAAATCAAAATCTTGCTACAGGTTGATATTTTTTTTAATACCCTCAGGCAGCCAAGTTTTAGCATTGCTATTTCACTGTGGAAGTCTGTGCAGTATTCAGATGAACAGAAGATGCCTTCACTCTGCATAAAGGATGAGCACAGAATCTGGCAAAGATGCGATCCATGCGTCTTGGCACGCCGCACGAGTCCCTTTGCCAGTCATTGAATCTGTTTTAATCTTCGCTCGCCTCTGTTTCAAATTAGAGATTCACTTTCTGCTCGCGAGCGGAGGCATGCTGTTTCATCTGCTGAGTATTCATATCAGACCAATGAAACGAGGGTTCAGAAATTCAATTCGCACCTCCTCTGACTGGCTGCTTTCTTGTCACAAATCTGATTATTTACACCCACGGTGAGCGAGGCGCACGCACGTCAAATGATCAACGGTTCCACGCGCCGGCTGCGGGGGAAATAAGGAAGAGGTACAAGCCCAGACTGCTGAGGAGCTCGGGGGTGAACTGCAGTTCATCTGACACTAGTTGTAAAATTCTTCTTCAGTGTTGGCAGTGGTAAACATGAGCTATCAACTGCATCTCTCCCAGTGAGGGGAGTTTATATACACACAGACAAAAAATGCTGTATTAAATTACCAGAGGTGCACCACAGTTGATGATGTGTTATATCATTTATAGACACTGAGGTTCTACTCTGGTTAAGTCTTGGATCTGGAAGTTATGGTGGTTTATGCTCCTGTGGATCGAGGAGATGATGGTTGTCGGGGTCTATTCGGGGGGGGAGCTAACATTTTGTTTTGGATCAATGGACTGTAACACAACTGATGGATAGAACTACCAGGGAATTGCTCCTGAATGCTGCTGGGAAACAAAAGGTCCTTTGTTTTGTAAAAAACACAGTTGGAATACATTTGGGTAAGACGGGTTCTGAAAGGAGCCTTCAGTAGATAAAGAAGAATTTCTAAATCACAGTTTCACGAGCTGCTAATGGTTTTGCATTTTTCAAGAGCAAATCGAAGGAGATCTTCTCAAAGATGTGTAATCAATGTATATTTATGAGCCTATCGTGATAACCATTTAAAATAATCAATATTGGCCGCCTTACTGAAAACCAATGCTGCATGTTTGTGGCAGTTCAGCCATACCCTGGAGGCTCTATTGGAGGGTCTGTGTCCTCGTACATCACTGCACACACACACACACACAGACACACACAGACACAGACAGATTCACGGTGTATATGCACCCTTTCCCACCCACACACACATTTGCTGTGATAGCCCCACCGGGTCACAGACCCCATTACCACGACAGGTTCCAATCTTGTCCAATTCTAGCCAGCGTGGGTCCACAGACAAAGCCCTGGCATGGGGTTACACTCACAAAACACTAGACCTTAAAAATTCTGGACTTTTTTTCTAGAGGGGAGATGGAAAAAAAACCCCGGGAGAGATTGGAGATTTATGAGAGTGAACAGGGTGTGCGCTCAGTGTGCGATATGACAGTGGAAGCCTGTGCTGGCAGGATGGAATTATTGAGTATCATCTTTATTTAAACACACACACACACACACACACAAAGACTCAGGTGCAGGTTCCTGCCCTTATTGGAGGAAAGCGAACATTCCTGCTCTCCGTAAAAAAAATAAAAGTGACATTTATTGTTTGTTCAGACAGACCAGTGCTGCTTCCTACACTCCGAGACAAAACAGTGTGACAAATTAAAGGAACAACCTGAGATGAGAAACACAGGGAATGGGATGACGCACAGGGGGTCACACAGTGGTTTGATGGGCTTGAAAGAGACTTGAACCATGTGGCCTTCGCAGACACCAGATCTCAACCCAATCAAACACCTCTGGGAGGTTTCCAACTCTCCACCAGTGCCATCGAAAACACCAGATGAGGCAATATCCTTTGGAGGAACAAAGCTATTCTGGTGAACCAACATCTTTCTATGACGTTAACACATTACCCCCTGCAATGAACTGGATTTGTCATCAGTTTCACGACGTCACAGAACTAGATATTTTCATATTGTACGCCTGTTGTTTTTCAGAGCATAACCATAACCAGTTAGATCAGAAGATGATCATGAGCCTCCTTTCGAAAAAGCACTTCCCATTGACCTACTTTGTCATTGAGGAATGAGGACTTGTTGGTCAAACTGCATTGTAATAGTCTAATTACACAAATCCCTCCGGCCATGAAAGGGCCTGTGCATCTCGGCTGTCAGCCCTCCTCCACGTGAAATATGGACACCTATCCCGAGCTCCTCTGCTGCCTCGCTCCATCTCAGTTCCCCTTGGGTGCCTTTAATTACAGATAGAGGGATAATGGAAGAGCGCAGGGCCAACCTGCCGGGGGAAGGGGGAAATAACACGGACCTGTGTTGGTCACGGGAGCCGGCAGATTACTGGGATTATATTCGGAATCACCTTTTTCCTGGTGAGCCAGTATGGGCAGTGGGCGCTCAGTCCAGACTCCCCCCCCCCACACGCACCCCCACAGACACTCGTCGAAAAATGATTGATTGCTGTGTCTGTGCACAAGATGGAAGCCGGCTGGAGGCCCAGGGGCTGAGCACATGGCCTGAGCTGGAGATGGCTCACAGACAGGGTGAACAATGGGATCCTGGCAGAGATGAGACCCCTGCTCGACATTATTCAAAGACAATGAGACATACCAGGTGAGGGGTTTAAATAGTTATTAGAAAGCGGTAATCCCTCCAGTTCGTGCTATGCCCGGCATTATTTCCGTGAGGTCTTTTTTCCTGCGGTATCTCAAGGTTAATTGATGAGGAATAATGGATGGCGGAGCCGGGGCTGCGTGGTGTTTGTTGGCGGGGTGTTTCGTAACCAGCCCTGAAGTCACCCAGTGGCCCAGAAATTCCATTTAATAAAGATTAGCTCTCTCTTTCTCGCAGACCTCATTTTCCTTCTTAATTAAAAGATGCAGATAAAAAATTTGTGGGCTGCAAGTATCAGGAAATATCCCGAGGACTTCTCACACAAAACACAGCTCGGTGCCCACATGAAAGGCGGAGACTAATGCATATTTAATGCAAATGGAAAAAACGGCTGAGATCAGTTCCTTTTCGAGGGCATTGGGAAAACTGAAAATACTGTTACTATAACCCTCCGCTCCTTGGGCTGTATGGATGTGTGCAGCACCGTCTGTAAGTATAGGCATATACGACACCTTTGTGTGTGTGTTCATAAAACGTGAGTGTGTGTTCTTGTGTCTGCAGGGGGTTGGGCAGGCTTCACTAAGCAGGCAGCTCGGCAGGACTTAGTTCCTGAGCAAAGGAGAGAAGCAGCAGGGAAACGCACAGAACAGTGTTGGCCCAGCCTCATGGTATAGATTTCTTCATCCAGGAGAGAAACACATGGAGTGGTCTCCGAGAGCTGCCATCATTATTCTTCTCGGTTATTATTGAAAGGTTATTAAACTTTTAATGCAATACAACCCAGAGGGGATTTTAAAATTGTTCCTTTTGGGCAAATTAAAGCTGAAACTAACATGAATGTTGATTTATTCACTGTGTTTAGATGAATTGAGCTAAGACTGTCATAAATTGTAAGCGAGTTTAAAGGGCCTATCATGTCAAACTTGGATGATGCCCATGGAAACCCAAGGCTCCAGGAATACAATCTAAATGACATTAAAACTCTGTATGAATATAACATGTTTCATGTTCAACCTGTGACCCAGCAGAGGGCGCTCACTATCAGTTTGACCTATTGCATGTCCTCTTGACCTATTAGTAAGGTAAGCCACTAATGTGGGAGCATTCGGAATACATTTAAATAAGTTTGATGTCATATCAAATTCATTCAAACTTAATTTGGAGAAAAACTGACAACCTTAATATACACACAAAACTGTGATGTCACAACTGCTCTGCTGGGTGCTTTTAATTTGAAACGACAGACACAGGAAGTTGAGTCACACACAGTGCATGCCGCCAAAAAAAGGTAAAATGCTAAATGTACTCACTGAACTGTGCGGGCTTATTTGTCACATCAGCATTTTATACAAAAGTTTTCAACCATACATAAACATATCAACACTAATAGCACTCCTCTATATAGAGCAACACACGAGCAGCAATCCTTCGCCCTTCGGCTGCATTTCGTAAGGACACGATTGACAACAGCCTCGGGGTTGAATATCGTTTACAAGTCAAAGTTATTCATGCATTGCAGCTTAATCTGCCACTTTTCAATTTAGTGCCAGAATAAGAAGCATACAGAAGAAGAAACATGTATATATCCCTCTCTCTCTCTCTCTCTCTCTCTCTCTCTCTCTCTCTCTCTCTCTCTCTCTCTCTCTCTCTCTCTCTCTCTCTCTCTCTCTCTCTCTCTCTCTCTCTCTCTCTCGCTTCTTGCTTCTCGCTCTCCCCCCTGCTCTTGATCTTTCGTCTCCTTCTCAGATTTTTTTGATCAGTCTCTGCTTCTCTAAACCGGTCCATCCTCTCTCTCTCTCTCTCTCTCTCTCTCTCTCTCTCTCTCTCTCTCTCTGTCTCTGTCCCTTAATCCCTCGTCTCTGACTCTGTGCAGACTGGTTGCTATGACACCCGGGTTTGGCAATCCTCTGCAAGATATGAAGGCCGGGTGGACGAGGGAGCCGGATGAC
The DNA here is from genome assembly GCF_947347685.1 of Pleuronectes platessa. Lineage (NCBI taxonomy): Eukaryota > Metazoa > Chordata > Actinopteri > Pleuronectiformes > Pleuronectidae > Pleuronectes > Pleuronectes platessa. The sequence goes on from NC_070642.1 coordinate 15,473,844, forward strand.
CGGAGCTTAAATATGTGATGTGCATCTCATTTCATCTGATAATACGGGATAAGACACTGGGGTTTATCTTCATCCATGCATCTTTAATCAGCTTGAGCCTGAATATGTTTCTCATTCGTTATCATAATGCAATATGGTAAACAAGGCGGCTGGAGGAGCAAAGAAGAAAAAGATAAATACAGTGTTGTGAAGATGAGAAATGACCCGACCCCTTCAGTGTGAAGAAGGGAAGTCAAATAAAAGTTTGGTGTGTGGACATTTCTCATCTTCTAGTCTTGGTCACTTCTGTTCAAGTGTTTATATCAATTTTGAATGCGTGTGCTTTTGCAGGCTAAACTTTATGAAAGATAAATACTGTAATATTCAGAGATACGCCTGAACACAGCATCCACACCGCACAGAGCTGATGACTGTAACAGCTTGTCTCAAACCTGGATTCAAGACTTCAAATCGTGGTGTTTGAGGCAATGAAAGAAGTTTCCATTTGACTCACAAACTTTATTGTTATTTGTCCGGTTCACCATCACAAGGCTTTCATCAGTTCAATCGACTCCCGTCCACTTCACACGCAGCAGGAAACCCTCATGAAAACCCCCTTTCTGTGGATTTAGCATCATCTTGTACTAACAATAGTAATCACCGCGCTACACTAGCATATAGTCCACGTACTGTAGGTTTAATGCAACAGCAGGATGGTGAGCACGGGAAGCAGATGGATGCTTGTGTAGAAATTCAAGGTCATGGTGCACCGGCAGCGGAGCAGGGCACCTCCTGCAGCAGGTGGCTCTCCTCTCTCCTGGGGCAGCCCGCTATAAAACATGGAAGAACATCTGGTGCTTGGGGTTGTCGGCGCGCGTGTGAGGAAATGACACAAAACACGCAGACACACAGCTGTATTTTCTGGATCCGATTTCCACTCTCCCAGAGTGACTGTGGAGCCACTTCGAGCTCCCCGAGAGGTTCCCTGATTTCATTTTAAAAGCATAAAGTGTCACGCAGAGAGAATAAAGACGACGAAGCTCTACTGCAAACAGCCCGACCTTCATTTGATGAAGAGCGACAAAATAACTGCACCTCTGCATCGCTTCTCAGCCGCAGGCTTGTGGAACTTAACTGTGAATACAAATCCGGTCTGAAGGACTCTGTGAGCTGAAGAGCTGTTGGGAAAACTCCAAAGAGAGCAGGCATGCATGACTATGGTACACGTCTTTATGTGAATATATTAGAGGCTGTAAATAAAGATGGATGACATGTCTCTACTTCCTCCCACTGTACAAAAAGAAAGCCAAAATGTCCTGGATACGGATGCTGCCAACTTGGACTCGTGGAGTCATGGAATCCAAGTCCTGCTAAAACAAGCGCTCAACCAATCATGGATCAGTCTAGACTATCAATCTTAACATTTCACCCCATGTTCATAGCATCAAATAACGAATCAAAACCAACCATGAGGAAAGTAGATGAATAAAACACTTAGATACATGAATCAGTCTGATGAGATCAAATTAAAATGACAGAAACAATTTTTTGACGCGTCCTTTGGCTCCATGTCTCATGCACTCATGTCTCATGCACTCATGTCTCATGCACTCAGATTAAAGGGAGTAGGGTTTACACAAGATGACCGTCACAGTATAAAAGGCCCTCAAAACCTAAAACAGCTTTCTTAAAAAAATAAAAAACTCAACCTTTTGGTCTTTTTAAAGAGCCAAACCTCAGACTAATCCATCTTCCATACAGCCAGTCCAGAAAAGAGATAAACCAGTCTGCCATGCAATACTTTTCCATTCACCGGAGACATGGAGGATTATATTGAGACTCAATTCCCTCCTCAACTCCCACTAACTCCATGTTAATTATTCAAAAATAGAAACTCGTTAACACAGTAAATATTATGACCTAATTTCACCGAGATTGGGATTCGGAATGATTGGAAGAATGGAATTGTGTGTGTGTGTGTGTGTGTGTGTGTGTGTGTGTAGTGGGAAGGTCTGATATGTAAAATTAAAAATAAACTGATTTAAGCTTTACTCTACAAACCTAATTTAAAGATAACCACCTAAATCTTAGCAGCGTATAGCTCCAGCACTGACCTGCAACAAAACATATCACAGCTTTGAAACTACTCGAATGCTCTAAACACACTTTGAGCAGTGTTATTATTTAAAAGAACGAAATAAACCTAATAACACCTCAAAAGGGCAAATGTTTGTTTGGTTGTGTAGAGTGTGCGGCTACATGCACTGACACATAGTGTGTACATAGGCCTGGCTTCCAGTGTGAGCAGTGAATGTGTGTGTGTGTTGTAATGAGAGTGCAGGCAGTAATGAGAGGCTGTGTGAAGCTGGTTCCACTGCAGAGCCATGCTGGGTACACCATATTGATCTGCCGCACCACAGGGAGAACTGGAGCTACATAACGATGACTAAATGTGATCTTTCATTCTCGCCCCTCTGTGTCTCTCTCCTTTTCTTTCCTCTACCTCTAAAATAAAATAAAAGAATCCTATTAAATAGCAGAGCTGCCATATTCTCAGCCTCTCTACACCAGATGTGCCACTGGACTTTTTACACATATGGACGCATGTACCTGCAGTTTGGGACACATTTCAAAGATAGGAATATTGATAGATGATTATGTCTTGTATTTGGTCCTCATGCAGCAGCAGCAGCAGCAGCAGCAGCAGCAGCAGCAGCAGCAGCCGTGCAGTTCTTGCTGCTCTGACAAAATGCTGATGAGTGACGTCAGCTCTCAAAAGGCTCGTGCCTTCAAAGCAGCAGACAGCTTTTATGTCAGCAGCCAGGCTTGGGAAAAATCCTTTTATGTCCCACGAGCAGTGGGCAATTTCTGAAACACTTTCCTTCTCCCCATTTCCCCTCAAACGCACTCGTGAACATTCGTGTATAATACTTATAAACACCTTCAACTCCAACCAGGAACATGGTTTTAAGGAAACCAAGGGGAAATCTCTGACACACTTTCAGATTAGAAACAAATGTGTCCAGGGGAAGAAAACGCCAGCTGCACACTGTGGAGGATGGTCGGGCCGATTCCGGGTGTGATGTCACCCTCCTGATGAATGTGTGGGTGTGGCCGATAATCCTAATGTCACCATTTGAATAGAGGTCTTTTCACGCCAAGTTAGAACTTTTAGTATGTATGAGCTTTTTGAAAAGGTGTTAAGTAAAGGATGTGAAAGATTAAAACTGCAGTCTGTGTTTTTAAAGATCAGTTGAGAACTGAAAATCCTTGTGTGTGCAAAACTACAGACAATCAATCTTAAAATGTAAAGTATTCCAGGTAGACATAGTACTTTGTGGTAGAAGTAGTAGTATAATAGAGATTGTACTCTATAAACACAGGAAATTACTTCTATCAATAGCTGATACTGAACTTTTTGTGCTCGATTGCAAAGACACAAATGGAAGCAGATAAAAAAAAAAGCCTTGAGCCACATATGAGGATGAAAGCAATCACAGCTCCGGACAGCTGAAGGTGAGAGATCCATTCATGGATTGATCCATCGACCAGCGATCCATAAGCCTACTCAGGGTGAAAACTTCAGCACTACTGGATCCAAAGGTGTTTTAAATCCATGGGGGGGGAAGGAAGCCCCGTAAGTCCACTTGAAAGGTGCCTGTGATCCCGCCGCTTCCCTTTGAAACACTCACACATCAGACACATGAATAACCGGCACATCAGCGTGATGAGAAACCCGCGCTGCTTCATTTATCATCCACGTCTCAGGCCTGTTGACAACACGCTCAAACAGGATGCGCGTTATTTCACCACATCCCCCCCCCTCCCCCCCCCCCCCAACGCTCTCCTAATGCCCCCATCATGTCCGCTTCACGGCTGGCTGCAGCCGTCATTAATTGCCGGCCTTGGATGGTGATTGGGTCGAATTATGCAGTGAATTATTATTTGCTGGTAGCTGACAACTCTGTGTTTGACGTGTCATTAAAGTTGAGTGCGCGGCTGTGCACTGGTGAGCGTGAGAGACATCATCCGCCGGGTAATGAAAACGAGGGAAGAGGAGAAAGACGACGACTGCTAAGTGAAGCTGAGTGGACGACAAACCCCAAAAAACCTGCTCCCTCCATCCTGCAACAACATCCCCTTCCTTCATTTCCTCCCTCGCAGTTCTTTCCACCGTTTCCATTTCATAAACACATCATCTAGAAACACGGGCAGTGGTCGAGAGCTCGGAGCGACTTGTTAGCCTTTAGTGTGTGGTGATGTAAAAAACGTCTTTTTTTGCCAAAATGTCCAAAATTCAAACTGTAAAAACTGAGAGTAAGTGATGATGACTAATCCAGATGCCCAGTAGTAAGTCAGCCCTGCTAACGTCTTCAGGCCAAGACTCACAACCGCACTCCCATATGCTGCCGATATATTGGAGGCTTATATTACACCATCTAGTAGAAAATAAACATAAAGTGGTGCAATCAAATTCCACTATAACTCATAGAGAAGCACGCTCGTCCCTCATGCAGTAATTTGACGTATACTGTGGAAGCCGATGTTAAAGGGTTAGCTCACCCAAAGTTTGGAGGTTTCCATCCCTGAGTTTATGATTTGTGCTCAAAGAGAGAACACACTGTTTGTGATGGACACTAGACAGTTTGCTCAGGAGACAGTAGGTCAGAGGAGAAAAGACAGAGAGGTCTGTTAATTATCTAGAGCGACTGAGACCATTCAGAAGTGGACTCACCACCACCATGTGCTGAAGGCGGTAATCTCAGAGATCCAGATTACATTCACTGATCCAATAAAACCAAAAAAGTCTCTCTAGCTACACAGCCTCTAGATCCAAATTTATGATCTTCATTTGGAGGGTTGGCCTTTCAAAGTAAAAGCTCTAATTACTTGCTTGAGTGAAGTGAGACGATTGTGTCTGTGCAGTAAAACATAAGAGAGACTGGTGGGAACAAAAGGAAAACGACTTTGACCCGAAGCCACAAAACCCTGCTACTTTTTAATGTGTCGTAAAAATTTTGCGTTTTTGAATTTGCAGGGTAAAAACTATGGGATTTACTACCAATGTGTAGTTCCCTTTATGTCTCTTCAAAAGACTCTAGTCAATTGTTGAATCATTCTTGGAGATAGGTAAACTGCTGCTTGTGCTAACAAAGGCTAACCAGCTACTTCATATCCACTGTACAGATGTGAGAGTGCTCTCAGCTCAATCTTAGGGAAAAGAGCAGATTGTTTCTTAAAGAGTAGCGGTGGAAAATTGAGGCCTAACTGATAAATAATGATGGGATTGGACCTTATGGGCGCAGCACAGCCAAAAGACTCTACCCACTTTACCCAGGGCCATTATTCTCATTCCCACCACACAATTAAAAGCTTATCCTCTGACTTAACCATGCAGGAAGTATAGTATCTGAGAGCACTTGGGCAGAAAATGGCAAATTAGAAGTGAACATTCTTATGCAAATATATAAATAATCTACCTGATGTTTGCAAGTGTATGTGTGTGTGTGTGTGCGCTTGAAGCAGCGTGTGTGGCGCCTGTAGTAGTGTGTCCTCAGGGAACAGGGCCATGTTATTACAGGAAGTAATATCATGAGGAAATGGAATATTCATGAGTGCCGTGTCGCCCTTAAAACAAAGCTCGATGCCTCTCGAACAGTTTCAAAACGGCCATCCATCCAGATAGAGAAGTGGATTGGCATTTAATAAAATGAAGCATTCCACATGAATAAACATTAAGCGCTGTGTGAATGTCGGTGAAGAGTTCCATTTCAAAATGAGACGTAAGCCATTCGGGGGGAAAAATAAAACATCTGTCTTAGTGCAGCAACTGCCGGGACAGAAAGTAAAAGCCCTTCCTGAATATCATTTATTTACTGTCCTCGGCCAAATTAAATATAACCCCCGAAATAACTGCATGCCATCTTCAAATGAAAACCCTCCCAGAGAGACTTCTGCTGGACAAATTAATAAAATAAAAAGTCTTGCCCTCAATGTGGGTCTGCGTATTAAATCCCCAAAATAAGAAGATCCGGACTTCTCAGCCTTGGAGGGACGAAGAGAAACCAGGGATGAGTACGAGGGCTATTCTACGGCGATGAATGACGGATTCTCAAGACCATTCACGTCTTCTTTCCAAATTGAATCTTTCTATGTCCCTCTCTCTCTTTCTCTCTCTCTCTCTCTCGCTGTCATTCTGTGTCTCTCTCCCCGCTCTCACACGCAAACACAAACCAAAGGACCTCGGCAATTACCCCTGAAATAACCTCCTTGATTGATATCTCAATTACGCGCCGCCATTGTTGTGTGTTATCTTGTCTCGCGCACACCCCCTTCCCCCCCGTCCCTATTCTCAGCCGCTCGGCGGAGGAACGGGGAGGAATGAGGTGACCTTGTCGTTTTTTGTGTGTTTTTTTTTCTATCTTCTTGCAGAGCTTCTCTCCGTAAAGCCTTTGTCTATCCGATTACTTTGTGTCGCCCGCAACAGCTTATCGATTTTACCCCTTTCGTCTTTATTTGTCTAAATGTGTGGCGAATCAGAGAACTGGAGCGCTAATGCAATTTGGCGAGAGGACAAAAAAAACTTGCGGGGAAGTGATTTGGTTTCACGGTTCACAGAAGCATTGAGATTCTCACATCCTCTTGTTTCTTTCGCCCGTGCTCCCCGAAGGCGCCGAGGCAAAGCAGCGTTCAGGAAAAAAATCAAGTTCACCGAATCAGGTTAGTTGTGACAGAGTCGGCAGACGAGGAAAACAATCACTCAGCGTCGGAGTGAACGAAACAAAAGGAATAACAAAAGGCGCTCCCCACGTTTCGGCTGAAAACACATGAAAGAGATTTTCAGAAATGTTGTTCTTACCTGAACACAAAGGAGGCGACGAGTCATCACAGACGGAGCATGGAGGAAACAGAGGAGAAAAGAAGAGCGTTAATGTTTCGGCACAAACGCAGAAACTCACCATCCTTAAAGTCACTCGATCGAGAGCCTGCTCTATCATTAGGACAATTAACCAATCATTACTCAGGCATTAACAATTAACACTGTGTTTTTTGAATTAGCGGTGGTGGTGGTGGTGGCGGCGGCGGCTGCAAAGTATAAGCAGCTAATGACGCTTGGAAATGCTAATTGATCCAAGTTAACTGCAGCGATTACTCAGAAGTCTGTTGTGTCAATAGTCCGGAGCAGGATCTCTGCATTCCTGAGCAGGAGTTCAGCAGCAGTTCACTGTGCAACCGAACTATTAAAGAATAAAACAATTACTGGACATCTGGTTCTGGTCCCATCTCGAGCCCCAGAACAGCTGACAAGCAAGAGGGAAAAAAAGACTCCCCACATTCTCTAAGTGGCTGGAACAGATTGAGACGGAAGGCAGAAGCAGTGTGAGCCGTAACGTCAAATATTTAATGAGGTATCGCTGTTTTTTTAGTTTTACCGACATGTAGATTGTCGCCTAATCCACTCAGACAGCCACATCACAAGCCACTGTGAGCCTTTCACCAGAGAGGATGGAAACAAATTCTCTTACACTCAGAGTCGGAGAAGGTAAATTGCTGGAGGCATTTTCTCAGTTAGGGCTTACGATATCATGCTGTCAGAGCGGGTAGGCACACACTCAAGGAAAAAACCTCTCACTTAATCGCCTCACTCTCTTTGTGCGACTCTTTATAGCAGCTGTCCCCGGGAAGACTGATCACCAGGAGAAATATGACGACCTGTTTGCAATAACATATTAAGTTATTACTCCTGGTCCAAGGGAAACCATCTCTGCAGGCTGCCGGGCTGGAGGAGGTATGGTGGTCCACGCTCTCTTGGCTCGGTTTGTACGGTCGTGGTTTTTCTTTTCTTTACATATTTGTGCAAATAAATATAATATATAAACCACCAAAAAAATCACGGAGGGTTCTTCAATGGGATGACAATCTATTGTGGTTGTGAGGCTATTCTGGGAGGAATGCACCAGTCAATATAAGGATCTGATGGGCCTCTGTGGGGGTATAGACTTTACTAAGGCTGTTATTGTTGCAAAGAATGAATTTCAATTTCATATTTGTGCACCGTCAAATCCGCTTCATTGTACAGTGTGTTTAATTCAACTGCAGCTCAGCCATTGTGCATTATTAATGTTAGTAAAATTGAATCAAACAGTAATTTGTGTGTTTGTTTGGTAAAATCAATGTCAGAGTTTGTCCCACACTCGTGCAGGGACGTGGAACAAACTGGATCCCAGCTCTCGGATGAAATGGCAGCACTCACCGAGCCCACACTCACACACCCACAGAGCACCACCTACACAAATGTCTCTCTTTAGGAGACAGCCAGTCCTGCTCAGTGACTACTCACTTGCTGGATGGAAACAGAATAGAGGAGAACATCAAGCCTCTCGCTCCGTCATTAAACTCAGTCTCACATAAAAATTCCTTCAGTGCCGACGCCTCCGAGGCTCAAAGCAGCTGATAATAAATTCTCTGGCATTAATACAAAGATCAAGCCGTGAGGTCAACTGTTCAGGCTTGTCTCTCCAGCGTGACTCTCGAACCTGTCAGAGTGTAGCTACGCTCTGTGGTCTACAACCCCTCCCCTCTCCAAAACCCAGCATGACACACACACACCCACACACACACACGCACACACACACACAATGTGACCGTCTGTCATTATAATAATATTCCTATTTAAATGCATGGACTGCTATTTTGCTAAAGGCCCTTGTGTGAAGTGGGGCTTCAGTGTGGACAGATGTGTAGATATATATTTATTTTTTCTCCGTGGACTCTATAGGTCACAATGTGAGGGTCTAGGAGGCCTTTCTGTGGCTATTCAACACAACACACTGACTGCATGGAGTCAGGCGCTGGAAAGGCTAACATAGCTGCATTGGCCCAGTAAGATGTTTTATACAGCAGAGATTCAAATAATGCTTATATATAAATACTGTATACATATATTTGTTCACATGCTTATTAAATATAAATGGAGTAACTGAAATGCAAGATATAGCATCTCTAAACAAAAGCAAATCCGCCAATTTCTACACCAAAGCTCAAGAGTGTTCAGCCCCATAGAATTATACATGGATCTAAAATATCTTTTAGATCCATGAATTATTCTTTGAGAAATCAAGGAAAAAAACGGCTTATCTCACAATTTTAAAGACCTGGATTCGGCCCCCTGATACGGATCCACACCAAAATGTAATAGATTCCTCCATGGGTCATATGCCAACCCTCACTAAAATTTCATGGAGTTTGGTTCAGTAGTTTTTGTGTAATCCAGGTAAATAACAAACAAAGAAAAAGCCACTGTTAGCTTTAAGGTGCGTCACTGTTTCTGCACTAAGTCCCTGTCATGCTTGTTACCTGCTGTTCATTCTAACAACACATTCCTAAATACCGTTCGAGGCAACAGATTAGAATGGCTGATATCGGCAAATCACCACAGGGAAAAAGGCTCAGAGGTCAAAGGTCACGGACACCCATCAGCAAGTATATTTACCTTCACAATGCTTGAAATAATGGAGCCATAAACGAGTGTTTGTGCCCGCGAGTGCATTATTGTGCGTGTTGTGTGGAACAATAGAGAGGGCGCCCCTTCTCCACAAGTTTCCACTGAGTTTCTCTGTTTTCTCTCCACAGGACTCCACAGCACTGTCCTATTTCCTCCCAGAGGCAGGAAGCAGGAGGCCGAGGCAGAGAAGGGAGTTTGTTCAGCAGGAAGTATTCCCTCCATATCTGTGGCCGCACTCTGTCACTCCTGACTGTGTGAAGTTGTTTAATCGGCGGATAAATGTGTGGGTATGAGGAGGGGAACGACAAAAGAAAAACCTGAGGTCAGTCACAGCGGGTTCTGACGGGCATTCGAACAAACCTGCTGGAAAAAGGCTCTTTTCATGTAGAGCACGTGGAAAAAGCCTAAATAAGAAAACAATTAAAGGATTTGTTTTATCTATTTAACAAGACAGATAACTCTTACATGGAGCTAAACAAAAAATGATGCTCCTGCTGTGAATCCACATTTCCAGAGAACTGTCGAAATAGAACAACCCCACTGGGAAATGTGTCACAGCGTGTGCGATTCCCTGATGGGGTGGAGCACTCTGCCAGGACGGTACCGCTGGGCATCTCTCACCTTTGCCCTCCATGTATGACAGTCAACAGTTAAACATATGGCCGCGCCGGCAGAAGCCGCGTCCGTGTTAGGTGGGAAGAGGGCAGCGCCAAGCCGCGTCTGACCACCGCCTCGCCCGAGGTCACAACGCTGGCTGGCACCTGCAGGGGGAGGCTGCGGGCTACCCTGGCAAGGTAAGAGGCACTGTTGTTCCTGGCACAGAGGGGGGGGGGGGGGACTGTCAGAGTGACCTTCACACCTCAACACCCTCAGACTACTGCTGCACCTCATGACACCAAGATGAAAAAACAGGTGAAACAAGTTAAAAGTGAAATCTCTGTGTCTTTTTTAAATATTAAATCAGCTCTACTTGCTTTATAAATACTGTGAAAAGTATGAAAGCGACTCGATCCCCAGGTAAACACTTGTGATCAGTATTCAGAAACCTGTGCCTTTAAATAATCAATCAGTCCCATTCAAAACTCCACATGCTCTGTCATGGTCCGCTAATCCCTTCACCATGTTCCACTCATGCAGCCCCGGCTGATTGATGCCCCCAGTGGGCTTTGATTCTGCAGCCTCAAACGCTCCCTGGACCCGGGCTCCACACATGGATCTGCCTGAAGGGTTCACCAGCCCAGGTGAGTGAGCTAGAGAGGCAACTGCAATGGTTCTCCACCACTCAGTCACTGGTTCCTGCAACACTGACGGTGGTCACCCTGATGCTGTGAGATGATCCGTGGGTTCGCCCCATGCCGCCATGTCTGAAGCTCCACACCAAAGCCAGAAGAGGGATTTTGACTTGGTATCTGAACTTGACCTGAATCTGTTGTCTGGCTCAATTCGGCGCTGAGTGACCATCGCCAGCTGCATGTACCTCTGACTTTTAGATCCAGAAGAAGGTGCCCTATGGTAGGCCTGACTGGGCATCACTCAGAACAGTGAGATGTGAAACTACTTGGATTTTTGTATTTGGCACTTAAAACCTCAAACATAGCTCTGTACGAGTCTCGAAACTTCAAATTAAAACTAACATCGGACATTTTTTCCTCCAAGAGAAAACTTGAGACAGCAACAAACAGAAAAAAAACACCCATTTCTCAAGGAGGCTTTTCCAGGCGTCATGGCTCGCCTCCACTTTCACATATGGCAAGAAACCCATGAAATTACAAATCTGGATTTTTGTTTGTCCAATGGCAGCCGCTGAGGGGGTCATAGCTCATGGCCCCTGTATTCCCCCTGAAACAGAGTTCACTTCGGAAAACACTCAAACTTCACTTATCTCCATGTGTGTCGGAGACGTTTTGGACTAAAGTTACAAACAGGGTAAATCCACATGACTTACAGCAGAGCAGGTAAGATCAATTCTCTGCTGGAGTCACATTGTCGGAGCGGTGTCATTTTACAGAGAAATACTCTTAACTCGTAAAACTGAGCTGCCGTATATAACTGCAGGTTTACACAGCTGACGATTACATTACTTCTTCAGGCTGAATGACTGACAATTAACCTCAGAGTTGGAAATAACACCTGAGGCAAAACGTTAGCAAAGCCCTGTACACACACACACACACACACACACACACACACACACACACACACACACACTAACACGCACACACACGCACACACTTCCTCTGGTTTGCACTGTGGAAACATCTCACCATCCATCATCATCACCTCACACTCACTCTGCTCTGACAAGTGATGGATGTATGTGGAACTTTGCAGGGGCAACAAGGTGTGACGGCCAGTGTTCCTGGAAGTTGGAGTGAATGCAAATGAAACTTTGCTGCGTGTGTGTGCTTGCTTGTGTGCATGTGTGTGTGTGTGTGTGTGTGTGTGTGTCTTAATGTGTGTGTGTGTGTTTGTTGGCTCTCCATGAAAGAGAATGTTGTCTGGATGCTGGTTTATCCTGTTACGGCTTTAACACAGCTTTTTGTCCTTCAAGGTCCCCCGGCTCAGATTTTAAATGCCATCCACGTAAACAATTACATTTATCCCAAGGTTACATCTCCGCTGTCATAACAGCCGCGGCACGCTCTCCAAAAAGCACTACCTCGTTCTTAAAGACCCCCGAAAATCAGTCGGTAATCCCTTTCATGACTGCCGCGCATCTGCATCCCGACAAAAACAACATCACACACGGACTCCTCCGCCGACTGCTTCTCTCGTCACCTCTTTGTTGCAACAGCAGCGGCGGGATAATTAGTTATTTTTTTCAGCAATTCCCCAGCGCGGGCCTGTGTGATCCAGGAGAGTGGTTGGAGACGAGGTGCAGTAAGACAAGGCCCATCATGTTCAGCCAGAAACGGTGACACATCTAAGAGGAGGGAGAACTCAGACTCTGTCAGATGGAATCTGTGCTGATCTGCGACCCCAGTCAGGCTGCGGCACTTTGAGCCGGATGCCTGACGCGTACACACACACACACCGCCGACTTCAACGTGAGCACACACATATTTTAATGGCAGCATTTGATAGGAGGATCAATTACTGTCAACACATCTTGGATCAGTGAGTTTTCATCCGACTTGACTTTGGGAAAATAAAAAAATGCCTCTGCGCGATTCGCACTTTGATTAAAGTGAAAAACAAAAGGGCATCGTGTGCAACACTTTCAAACTGCAGACTATTTAAAAAAAACTGAAAAGATCAACCGACAAAATGTCAGGATGAGCGATGGATGAGTCCTGGAGAAACAAAGAAATAACAGTGGTGGTTTGTCTACACACTAGAACAACTTCTTTGCTGCCACACAAGCACCACCAGTGAAAATGAAATGTGCTTTTTTTATTTTAGGTCTTTAATTCCCGAGTTGCATCAGTGTACTGGTGAGAAACAGACAAAGGAATCACATGTTTGACAAGTGAGGGACCAACTGCCTGTCCATCACTCTCCTGTCGGCCAAGAGTGATGGACGAGTGACAGACAAGCTGACGGCTCGGAGCGCCCACGGCACTTTTTCTCAGAATCCCGACCGACTGGACTCAGATCAGTGATGTAGCGAGCGCACCATGATCAATGACGCGTCTCGTGGGAAACGCTTGTTACCCGCCGCACTCGTGTGAGAAACAACATTTCATCGCATCACCTTATCAAAGTGCTGAGCAATCACAGACCCCGATGTAACACCAGCGCCAAACACGGGGGTTGATATTAAGAATACAGTTTCTAATTAAACTGCCCCAGCACATTCATCAAGCTGTCACAGGGTAATGGATGAACTCCGAGAGGTCTGAGGCCTTTTTACTTTATTTTTTTAAAAGCGTCTGCTGGAACAAGCGCGGAGACCTGTCATCTGTTCTGAGAGCAGCCTCGGCTTCCACAGCAGCCCCGGGACCCTTTCAGGTCATGTTTGCCTTCGATAGCAGCAGCGGAGGATGGGAACGAGAGGAGGGGGTTGCAGTTGACCGAAAAAAAGTACTAAGAGCAATAACTTCACATCATTACCCCCAAAAATCCACTTTGTTCCTATCAAATTCCACGTCGAGCTCGAGCAGAAAATCTAATCCCCAAAATTAGGGGACAGGGGTTTCAGAAAGGAGACAAAATGTTTTCCCTATCCTCTCTGACCATGTGTTTGCGTCCCAGTCCCAGCTCAATATTCTTTTGTGAGGGCTCAGAGGTTTACAATTCGTCCAGAGGGCAGCCATCAAAACTGTTTTTAGTCAAGTCATGAAACGAGACGTCCACTTAGTTTCACGGGTCGATAGGAGGCCGCTCCATTAGGAGAGCAATTATACACAGACCTTTGATTCATGTGACACGGCTGTTGTGTGTGTGTGTGTGAGAACACAAGCTACATGTGGATGAACATGCTGAAGCTGGACTCAGGGAAAAAATAATAGATCAATACTTTGGAGCAGTTTAGACGGACTCGGCTGAGTAATTAATTGGCATGTGTGTGGACTGTATGGGCTACTGTGTGTGTTTGTGTGTGTGTGTGTGTGTGTGTGTGTGTGTGTGTGTGTGTGTGTGTGTGTGTGTGTGTTGGTCTCGATTCGGGAACAGATCGGTGGCTGTGGTTTGTGATTCACCTCGACGCTGGAGGTCTGCATGACTCTGAGTCTGACACATTCAGATGTTCAGTCTCCCAGAGTCAGAACCCTTCAGCCACAGTTCAAAGCTGAGTTCAGGATCAAAGGAAAGAAAAACTGTGTGTTTCACATTATATTTGCAATACGACCAGTCCAAAGTGTAACTTTAGTGTAACTGCGATTTGGCTGAAGTGACTCTCCCTGTAAAACATGCATCGAGAAAGCGTTGAACACACACACACACACACACACACACACACACACAGACATCAGAAACACACACACCCAAACGGCATACAGATTATCTTGATAATACTAAGTTATCTAGGTAGCTATCAGGCAAGACTCTAGTAGAAGCACAAGGTACAGGATGAAACTGACAGGTAAACAGAGCTGATACAACAATTAACAGAGCTTTTGACCAAGTGTGTGTGTGTGATAGAGAGACAGAGAGAGAGAGAGAGAGAGAGAGAGAGAGAGAGAGAGAGAGAGAGCTGAAATACCAATAACCCTCGGATATCATTATTTCAGAGGGCAACAAAAGACCTTTTACTTCTAGAGAAAGGCTGCTGCTTGTTGACATACTATACTGCAGCTATTAGATTGGACTGCCATAAAAACCTCTTTCGTGGCAGGAGGAGGAGAAGTGCATTGTGGGACAATATGAGCCGACTGAATGGGAAAGAGGAAGAAATTAAAACCATGCAGAACTTTAAAGGCTTATTTATGAACTCTCTGTCTGGCTTGTATTTTTTTCCTCGGCTGTAAAAGTGTTTATTACCTTGACCAGATCACAGTGTAAATACAGACTGGTTCTGGATGACACGCTTAAGACTTCAAGTGGAGAAACTGCTGCAAGCAAAACTAAGATTCATATATTTTGGTCATGATGCCCAAAAATAATTTCTGCTTTTCATTTTACAGATCATTTTGCAACTAGTTCAAAGCTCTGATGTTTGGTGCAGATGTTGATGACTAAACAGTCTCTGCTTCAGAGGAAGGGTTACACATTAAAGATGCCCAAACACAGAACAAACAGCATTTCTGATCACAAAGAATGAGAGAATCATTAAAATTACGATGCACTTCAATAGATGTGAATATTCAGCTCTATTCAGGAGGTTATGTTTTCACCCCCGTCCGTTTGTTGGTTTGTTTGTTTGTTTGTTTTTAAGCAAGATTACGCAAAAACCTCTGGACGGAGAACCCATAAAATGTTGCCATCTGGGGCATCTCACACATGAACATTGACAGCAAACATTAACATCTACATTACGAATGCAAAGATGACAACACAACCACACAAGTCACAACACAACCTACAAAAGCCCCACAACGCGAACTAAACCACAACGGAAGGGAGCGACAATGGACAAGATCTGTTGCTCACCTCCGACGTGGCTGTGGTTGTGTTGTCACTTTTGCATTTGTGTTTCCCGTTAATGCCCATGTGTTATATCACAGCCAGAGTTTCAACATATTCACCGTTTTCCCGGGGAAAGATTCAGGGATCTTGTTGGAATACAATCAGGCGTAATAAGGGAACTGACACTTGATGATGAGTGTGTGAAATCTGCTGCAGCTTGATTAGATTTAAGTGAACTGTGGGGCCCTGGTGGAGCGATGCGTCAGTGTAGTTTTGTTACATTTTCAACTAAATTATACCAAAAATCTTAATTGAATCCCAAACATGGTATTGAACTATGAACACGAGAGTAGTTTAGCAAGATGAGTTCATTCCAACGACCATCGTTTGCCTTGCCTGACCACAAACAGAAAATTCCAACAAAACAATGTAATTACACGATTATTAAATATACAATAAACGAAGCAGTGAAAAACCGCAGTGATTCATGAGGAACAATAAGACACGCAGCACCACTTCCATTAAATGATTAATGCTATCAAAGGCAATAATACAGCCGGGTGCAGGCACAATGTTTTCCTTTTTTCCCTTCACTTGTTTGATGTGAGACTGGATTGAGACCAGCGAGGTGCATTCCAGAGGCAGTCGGAGGATTAATCATGCATTCCTCATCGCATCCAGCCTCTCGCTCCCAGGAGTGCCGCTCGCTTCATTAAAATCCTGAAGGGGATTTCCGTGGAAAAATTATTTTGGCTGTGCAGTAATTACAACGAGACATAAAAACCATAGAGATACAAGCGGTTTATTTAATAGTGAAATGATAGGTGTCTGTAGAAATGGGTTGCTAAGCTATGCCATTATCTTAACATTGCCTCCAGATGATACAAACTCGATGGAGCTAAACAGGCGGCAAAACTACGACTGTGGCAAGTTCTCGTCCGTGTGAACAAACTTGGACAAATCATGAAGCAACGACTCCTTTTACCTAGATTCAAACTGATCTGGGCACGGAGAGCAGAACGACTTGATCATAGATATATATATATAAGGCTAGATGTCTCCTCCGATTTTCTGGCCAACGGAGTCGAACGTCCGCAAATGGCGGCCATCTTGCTTCAGGGGGCTCACTCACCCATAACATTGTGTTGGTAGTGGTACATGTACTTTTTTTTAAAAAGAAAAGAAAATAATTATTGATGTATATTTGTAAAGGGAAATCTTGTACCTATTTAAGAACACTTACATTTTTTAGAAAATAACATAATTATTCATAAGTATGCAGTGTCATAACTACATCTCTGACGTTTATAAAAAACCAAACCGTTTAAAAATCGGTTGAAAATTGAACAAGTTATGGTTATTTAAAAAGTACGTACTATTACATCACAATTTTATGGGTGAGCGAGCCCCCTGAGGCAAGATGGCCGCCATGTACGGACGTTGGACTCCATTGGCCGGGACATCTAGCCTTATATATATATCTATGGACTTGATTCTGATGCTTGGTTGTGATGTCTGGGAAAACAGGACTCAGATCAGCCAAAACAAACCTCGTAATGTGCAGCCCATACAAGCTGTGTACAGTAAATCTGACTGTGGATAAAACAGGGCGTCTGAGAAAATTACATCTTGCAGCCAGGTGAACTGAACTGAACTTGCCACGGCCCCCGTAATTGAACAAAAGTCTGCAGTCTAATGAAAAGAGGCGGCGGACAGACCCCCGTCGTGTGTTAACTGCTCTTTGTGGGTGGCTGGCTGGTGGAGGAGGAGCCGTCTCCATCGCCAGCGGGCTGCCATCCGCCGGGAGGGCCTGCGGGGGGGGGGGGGCATAGAGCGGCACGAGAGAGTCACCCCGAGTCCCGCTGCGCTCCACGGGCCGACGGTGCTCAGCCATCCACAGCTAGCCGGAGAGATAATGGATGGCATTGGATGACAGCTCTCCGAGGAGCAGACCCCTCTTTACTACAGGAGACAATAAAGGGAGGCTGGAGGGAGAGCAGGATGTACGATCTGCAGTTTCTTTTGTCGGAGCGGGTGAGCTTAGAGGAGAGTGGAGGGGATCTTTGGAGCAGATGTGCTATCTGTTGCATTTTAAGCAGAAGCGCAGACGCTACCACACATGTCACAATCAACACGTTACACCGGGAGTCTTGATTCGAGCTGTCAAAACAGAAAACCGTGGACCACACATCAGAACGAGTCCATCTCGTTTGCCTGAGAAGAGACTTGAGCATCACTATCAGTCACTTTCAATTATCATGTCAGTATGTCGCTGCGGGAGAACCCATACTTTGCCTCACAGGGGAAATAACATTTAAAGCAAATTATAGGGACTTTTTTTTGTAACTATGCTAATATCTTCCCGAGGCTGCCAACAGCATAAGCCTCGCAGAGCTCCCGAGCATATGTCAGAGGCAGAAGACCTCTCATATTAAATTAATGAGAGAAGCTATTGGCCTATCATTTGTCAAGCACCCCCCCCCCCACACACTCCACGCCGCTGCCACGGTTTATTTTGAATCCTAAATCAAGCTCCAACAAGTCTGCATAATGAGACGTTTAGGTTCAGGCCTGTCCCGACATCTCTAACGACGTCTGGGCAGGTTCTCAGGTTGTTTGGCCTGAAGCTGAAGACAAGTGAAACCTGCTGTACGCTTCCTCTAGCTGGTTCACTTGTTCACCACAGATTACTAATGGTGATGCTCCGGCAATATCTATAAAAAGATAAGCACTGACTTCGGCGCTGCGGCTTCTGTGGAATTGATGTGGAAGTCTCCGTACCGTAGGCAACGTGTGTGTGTGCAGAATCGCGTGTGTGTGTGTGGATGTGTAGCACTTTCCGGGGATTATCACTCGCCGCTCAGATTAAAGTTATTTTTAAGACTGTGCATTTCTTCACAACGGCCACGTTTGATCAACGGCTCGACTCGATTTTGGCTCCGTAATCTCCTTAGCGGCTAGAAAGAGCACATCGGAGCGGCTTTAGCCAAGTTCCAATAAGTAGCACGTAACACAAAGCCCCAGAACTTGTGTTGTGAGGCGAGCAGCGCAGGTGGCCGTCTATCATTGCACATGCACCCCAGGTGACAGGACCATCTGCTGCTCCTTCCTCCCTGGCAGAGTCTTCCTTACATATGTAGATGAAGAGGATTGGACAGTTGACAAAGGAAAGATGTGACTTATTTTTTCCTCCACTGCTCCTTATGGGATGTTATTATCATGTTCTGATTCGCTAAATCCAAACACCGTCAATCTGCATCATCCCCTTCGCATGGTATGCTGTACTTGTTACATCATAATAATGACAAGCCATTTCCTTCTGCAGAAGAATTCACTCAGGCGTCCTCGCCCTTCTCCCCTGGGGCCGTGTCCCCCCCCCCCCCCGCCTTCAGACAACATGGCAGTGACAGAGACAATAAATAAACAAGCGGCTAAATAAATAACCCTCTCAATTTTATGATGCTCTCTCGCTTTTTGCCCTCCAGCCGCTTCTACAGACATCTGTGCTCCTGTAACAATGTGCTGGTGGCAGTTAAGCAGCCGAGCTACAAGGACAAGGTCGACCCGGGTGAGAGGCGCTTCGTCAAGGCCGGGGGAGAGTGAAGCGATATCGGAAAGAGGCAAGTGTGATGGCCGCTCGGTGAGGATCCAGCTTCGCTCGAGGCAGAAAAAGTTAATTTAACAAAGGTTTTCATTTTATACGTCCAAGTTGGGCGGGTTGGATTACGTTGTTTCACAGAGTTGGGTGATAGCGGTATCAAATTTGCGCAGTAACAAAGCATAATCACAATTACCAAGAACTCATGAATAATAAACAGGTTCAAATCAGCGAGATACGCCACGGATGACTGCTAAACTCATTAAAATCACAACGCATGCATTCACATCCTCACGAGACCTACTGTACAATAGTGTAAAATGAATTCTGTTGCAGAGTTCTGGTAAAGGCGAAGACTTGTGTTCTGTTCTAGATTTTTTTTTTTTTTGCACCCCCTTGGCATTAAGACTTCCATCTCCTCTTGTGCTTCCAAAAAGTTTCATCATCAGTTAGAACAATGCATGTTTCAGAACACAGGGCTGGCTGAGCGGAAACAGAGGAGAGAGTGAGAGGAAGAAAGACAGAGACGTAGAGGGAGAGATGGAAGAGTGGAGCCAAACAAAGGTTCAACTTTTGTATCTGGGAGGCAGATTTTGTCCCAGTTGTCTTAAGTGATGAGAGAAAAGAAGGAGGAGGAGGAGGTGGAGGAGGAGGAGGAGGAGGAGGAGGAGGAGTGAAGATGAAGGGAACGGGAAGGCCGCTGCTAGGTGGTGACGTCAGTGCACAGGTTTAACTGGTTGTCCACCATCGTGCACACAGTGTCACGCAGAGTGGCGGTAAATGGTAGTCAAAGGAGCCACGTGAGGCCAATCAAGGAGCTGCTCAAGTACATGTTAGTGTTTGTGTGTGTGTGTGTGTGTGTGTGTGTGTGTGTGTGTGTGTATGTGTTCCCCTGAAACCCCACGAGGACGTTTTATCTGAGGAACCACTATCAAAGCTGTTTTAATTAATATATTTGTATTAGGTTGCTTGTAAACTCAACTGTGGTAATAAACACGTATAACGGTGCATTAACCACAAAGTGCTTCATATAATTGAAAAATGTTGTCCTAGGTAACAATTAGACGCATATAAGCAATTCATTGTTTTAGTAGTTTATCCAGGGGAAATAAAAACGGAGCATTTATTCAGTGTAGTTTGTCAGATGTGAGGATTAAGTCTGTTTTTAATCTCTTTTTAACTCACACAAAAACATTAAAATATGTCACCTCGGGTTCTGGGGACTGAGACGCTGTTTTTTTTAGTTTAGTCACATTTTACAGGATTAACAATTAATCAGTTAATCAGAGAAAAATAATCTGCAGATTATTATTTCAGTTTTTTTTATTCAATCAGTGGTGTTTTTTCAGCGTAATTACAAAAACCACCATGAAACAAATCCACAGAGCCGAGAACACATAATCCATAATGACTGAACAGGCTGAAATATCTGCAGCATTACTTATTGGTATGAAAAGGTTGCTGAGGGTACTGAAGGTATCATGGATGTTATGGGTACTGCAGATGTGATTCTTTTTTTATTTCTTTGTAGCCTAATGACAAACTAAAAAATATAAGAAGAAGGAGTAAAAGGTAGGTAAGTACTGAGAGTTGTAAAATGTTAGTGATTTTGGTATCAACTACTGAATCTGGATATATGGTCACATGAAGCGTTTCCCCACTGGAGCATTGAGATGTTGAACTGTTCCCCTTTGTCTGCTGTGTCTCTCATCTCTGACACAACACACACACACACACACACACACACACACACACACACAACAGTAATTCAGACAAAGAAAGTAAAACAAATCAAACCTCATTCCCCATTTAAACAGCCGGGGGAAACTATGAACAACCCCACTGACGCAGATAAATCCTTATATTGATTTCTGAGACAACTTTATATTTCAGTTAACACACAACAATCAATTGTTGCTGTCCGCCCTCCGAGAGTATTAATTGCGCCGAGAGGTGAAAATAACCCGACGTGTGAAAGTGGGGTTCAGACTGGACGGCTGCAGTGCGACTGTATTGACCGGCTCGTCCGTTTCCCAGTGCTGCCATTTTAGATTTCAGTGTAATTACAGGCTCGCTGGGCAATCTGGGCCATTGACCGCCTCCTTCGAGCAAACAACTCCCTCCAGGCTGGGGGTTGCTGCTGCTGGCTGCTACAGGCAGAACGGCAGGGACATGAAACTGTGAAAGGTTGGAGACAGAGATGTCTCTTTGCAACAACAAAAACACGCATGTGCTCACCTCCAGTCAGGGCAAGAGGTGAAAGGAATTAGAAAGTCTAAGTGCCCGCAGAGGATTGATGGATTTGCTGCACGTGACAGTTTGATTGGCGGAGTTGTCTAGTTTTGGACATTTACTGCTCTTTGCATCCGCTGGCAGGACGTGGAGCAGCTTTGATCAGCTGTCGGGGAAGAAACAGTGGTGGAAGAATGGGTGTGCACAAGCCGTCATTGTCACAGGCAAACAACAAAAGTTTTCAGTGGCCGATCCACATTTATACTGTGAAAAGCACACATTGGAATCAATTTAAAAAAGAGAGATTGTGCAATAATCCTGCAAAACAAATCAGATTATGCTGCATGGTTGTAAAATGTAATCTCATCATAATTAAGTGAGATACCTAAATTCGTTCTGCTACGTAGTAATGCAGTGTTTGATTTTAAAAACCTAATACTAATAATAAAATAACAACATTTTGAAAAAAAAAACATTTACGTACATGAGTATATAAACTGGCAGGTTTGACATGTTAAATACTTCATATTTAAATGCATATTGTATAAAACTATGGGTTACATTTATTATGCAATGGAAATAAGTTGCTTATTATAATGCTGTTGTTATTTGTTTGTTCCTACCAGTACACAATAAGTGTGACATATACCATGAAATTAAATATCCCGTATGTATAGAGAAGGTTGTTGTGCATGTGGTAAATAAAAAGAGCATTTCCATGTTCATCTCTATATCTGGGGCATCCGGTGGAGTTTTATCATCTATAATTCATCTGTTTGAAAACTTGTGTGTATTGTCTTATTTATATTTGAATCCATTACAAATCGCTTAATGAGCTGTATAATCTCAATGGACTGAGGATATGATTCTGCCAGTGGGCCTTCGGTAAAACAGTGTCGCTAGATTAAAGCTTGGGTTGGTGATACTGGAAAAACTAGCAAGAGCAGGTTACCCTTAACGAATGAACGCGCACAGGCAGACAATTGGTAGAAGTCGACTCCTCCGTGACTTTTCCAAGAGAAGTAAGATCAGCCTCCTGCATCATAGGACCCTATTCCCCTCTTGCTGCCACTATGTCCTTCTGTGTGCCATGTAACACAACAGCCTCAGCGCTGTGGAAGCTATCCCTTTTTACACAAACATCGATTTGGCCGTGTGATGGAATCCACTGCCGGTGAAAAAGGCTGAAAAATGTTTCCCATTCCGTGTTCCTACCTTTTATATAAAACGTGTTATATCGAGAGCAGGATCTAAAGGTGGGATAAAGGTGTAGCATTCCTCCCCTGGACAGGCTGTAAAGGGTAGAGATTGGACCTTTTTATTTCAATGTTCTCATCAGGAAGGAGCCGGCCGGTGGGAAAAAAAAGACCATGTTGTGCGGGTAACTAATGGGACCACCGGAGGACTTGAAATGCAATATCGCAGCAGCGCCGCAGCCTCTCTCTGCTTGTGTAGATGCTTTAGGAAGGTCATAAACAACACACATAAACGTACGCCTAAACGACTTCCACTTTCCCCCCCAATTCAATTCATTTTGAACAGAAAAAACCCCACAAAGAATAATGTCCTGTTGCCTCTGTGACTTGCAGGGTCCTCCACTAATCTTTGCATTAATCAATAAAGTATGTGAGGCTGGAGCAGGAGCAGAATACATCTACATGGAAAGTGTCAGTAGGGTCAGCTCCCATCTATGTGCTTTAATAGGTGCCAAGGGGGGGGGTCTGCGACAGCTAATGGCCCTGTTTGTCGTTTATTCCTTTCTGTCACCCGGCGGAATGCATGGCCGTGAATGTAAAGTCACATGAAGACACCCTTTGTAGGCGACAGGTGTGGTACAGATCATTCATTTCACTGTGTTTGCTGTGGTGATGTATGGTCTGCGTGTTCAAGAACATAATAGTGGAAGAATATTAGAAAAAACATCACATCTCTATTACCTGGAACTCTTGGTCCAACTACTGACAACAGGAAAAGGAAAAACTGAACAAACCATCGTATTTCACCCTAGAAACAGTCACTTGTGTCATTTTATCGATGACCTATATGGGAATTCACATTCCTTACAGGTCAGAGGAGAATGTTTAGCCGAACAACAGCAACTCTAAAACTGTGCAGACAAACTTATTTTGTCTTTAATGAGACCTGAACCTAGTTCTCCAGCTTAATAATGAGGCCACCGCTCACATTCTGCAAAATCATCCTTTATTACGGATATGTTTTTATAGCAGATCTGCGGTTACCTTCTCTATTTCTGGAATCCACATTAACAGACAAAATACTACCCCCGGACTTCCGTGCTGTCTCTTCCTTTCTCCGAGCAGCCGGACGTCTTACCTTGGCAGAATGAGCCTGACAGGGCACAACACACAGCTCCCCTAATGAGCTGAGCTCAGGGCTGTTTGGCTCCTCTCCCTGTCAGCACGTACACTGGGGGAGAATACACATGGCAGCACAAAGATGCACCTGACCTGTTTGTTACGGCCACTACCTTCAACTTATAGCAAACAGCATGACCCTGTTTGAGTCTGGGGAAAAGTGCCCCGGGTGAAAGAGTACATTGGATCGTACTCGCAGAAGTAACATAAAGTTAAACTTCACGTTTGTCACACAGTATCCAGGTCAATAGAAATCCAAGCTGTAGTTCCACTTTTTATTAATTGCAGAATTAATTCTCGATCATTTAAACAAGGCAGATCATAAGATAAGTCATAATTGTTAAAATATAACATTCAACTTTCACAACTTCTCCATTAAATTTATGGGCCTTTAAAAGTTAAAGCTGAAATTGTGATTTTTATAGGGAAGAATCCAAATTTATGATGTGGGAACTTCATCAGACAAGAAGTCGTCCAACACACACAGCATATTCAACCAATCAAACAAAAACGACCCAAAAAAAGAGCCACATGTGAGGGAGCCCTCTCCCAGGCCGGACAGGAGAGCAACAGATGCCGTGTGGAGCTGAACACATCAACAAAATTACAATATTCTCAAATGTATTCCTCCATCTAATCAAATCAACAAGAGAGCCTCGACTGTGAATAGATTCACTCGACAAAACCTACTTTGCTTTTATGCCAGGGACATTTCAACAGCCTGAGAACAGACTCAATTCTCAAATAATCATCAGATGAAATGCTGATATAACCTTGACTGAGATTTACTACATTTTTTTGTACAAATCTGGGCCAAAATGAAAGAAATAATTAATACCACAATTGGACCAGGGGATGAAATACAAATCCCAATGTGTCTTCTCCATTATACCCCATTGTTGTGAAATAAATGGATTTGACGAGCCTTCCCAGAGCTTTTCATTGTGCTCACCAGTGGAAACGCTCACATAAATGGGAGCTGTGTTTAACTGCTTCTGTCAGCAGATCGTGGCTGAGAAAGAAATAGAGTTCTCCAGATGACAAAAAAAAAAGTACAAAAACGTGTTTCTGAGAAAATTGAAGGCCGAGGATTTAGGAAGAAAAAAAAGAATCCTCGGTTTGCTTTGTTGCATTTTCTCGAAGTCGAACGATCACTGTCCTGTGCAGCCGGGCTGGAAAAGTTAGATTTCCACACCTCGGGTGAATTGAATCTCTTTTTCTTCTGCAAATGGTTTCAAGAGAGACAGAGGAGTCCTGCAGAGAACCACATAATAACATGGTGGCCTGCTCGTCAGAGGGATGCCCATGTCTGTCTGGACCGCTGCGCATGATGTCACCGGTGAAACTTTCCCAAAAGCCTCTGTGCGGCACATCTGGGACATGTTAGTGCGGTGAGAAAAGCAGGATATTAGGACTTGATACCTCATCTTACCCCTCAAACCTTTCAGTACCATGTACACAATACTGGACATCTATACAAAAAAAATCATTGTGGTATCCATGACTTCATTTCCCTCGTGAAAGAGACATAAACGCACGTCGCCATCATTGTGGCAGGCATAAAATTGGACTACTTAGTCTGTAGAAGTGGCCGCTAACTCCCTGCACACGCGCACATATTCTGCAAATAGGAATGCTGGTTTATGAGGGACGAGGCGGCGAGGGACAGAGTGGGGTTTGTGTGACAGTGGGGATCTGAGCGGTGCGGATCTCTGGCTGGGAGAGACATGACTTCAAAGCAGCCGGGATCAATGATGCTGTTTGCTATTGATCCCCTCCACCTCGCAAGAGAGTACAATCCATCAATAGGGCTCAGCGGTGGGCTGGAGACGGATTAGGCACTCAGCTTTAATCTAAGTCCATTTACTACATTTGAGCTAAATCCCCTTTGTAATGAGATGTATGGTATTCATTTAGGTGTTGGACAGAATTCCTGCATTGTCCACGTGTTAAAGGTAGAAAGAGGGAATAAAACAAAAGGACTGTGGGAGTGCACGATGGGATGAAAAGATGAAAAGTTAAATCTGAACTATTATGTTAGGATGTGCAGTTCAGCCTCGACTAAAGAGGAAGGACAAGATGGACTGTGAAGGACAGCAATGCTACAATCCTCTCCTTTCCACAACTTCAGGGTTTAGGACACTTTAACAAAGACCTAAGTGGCAATGTTCAAAATTCAAGCCAAGACTGATCGGAAAAGGCTTTAAAATCCAACTCATGAAAGAAGAAAATCTCTATATTTTCTAATAAATTCATCCACTGCCTCTCCTCCCCGGGCATGTTTAAGCAGCAGACCCGTTGTGTTGGTTTAATTCCATTTCTAAGGTGTAGGAAGAGGGCAATGCGTCTCGTGGTGATGGGTTCAACACTCAAGCCATTAAGAGGTCACATCGGCATATGTGAGGTTATCCTGTTATTTTATTCTCTGCCCCGAGCATAAAAAAGAAAATCCACCCTGCACTGTTTTATGACCTGCGCTCGCGGTATAAGAATGGATCCTAGCCAATTACTGCCCCCTATTCACCACAGATATCTTTCACAGCATTCTGAATAAACCATACATGTGTTACGTAACCGGGGTTGAAAGAAATGCTTGGCAAGCAAGCCCTTCGATAAAAGCTACTTTTGTTATGTGTGGTAAGACTTTATTGTGCGATCTATCCCTTTTTCCCCCCACGAGGAAGCACTTCCAGTTGGCGCTCCATCTGTTTACCACTGGGTTTCCGTTAGCGAAGCTTTCTCTTGAAACGACTGGACTCTGCTAGCCTCGGAGACCACGCATATGTTATAGATTACAATGGAAATGGCAGCTGCCGCTACACTGTGGGCAGCAGCGGGAGCGAGCACTCTGGATGTTTTGTCCATAATCCGGGCATTCGAGTAAGTTGGCACGAAAACAGGAGGCCCGGAAAAAATATAAAAATTCAAGGGAAAACCTCAGTGATTGATTATAAACAACCCACCGAACCTTGAGATCTCTCTGGAGAAACAAACAAACTTCAATTTGAGGCTCATAATCAGGGTTCTATTAGTCATCTGTCAACGGTATGTGGGAGGAAGAGAGACCACAGAGGGTAGAATGTGGCTCTGGTGTTAGTGGCCACAGGGACTCTTAATAGCAGCTATCAGGGCTGGGCTGGATGGCAGCCGGCTGCCTCTGTCTCTCCTATTGATCAGACTTGGGGTCTATGATTGCCAGGAATAGCAGTTGATTCCAGAAGTTATTAGCGATGCCGGCCTCCCACTGAATCCAAATGGAAACGCCTCCTGTCTCTGGTGAAGAGGGAGAGAACTACTCGCACAGAGGAGGCAGATAACAATGAAAAGGAAGATAACAAATGTGAATGCAGCAATTTTAAATTAAATATAGTGGTGACAGTCTTCAGTTTGCATTATGTGTGAATAGCAGGGCTGCATGACTAAAAAATATGTCCTTAGAAAAAGGGTTGCAGCTTTAACCTATAGGCCGACTATAATGTATTTGTAGGTACATTATACTACTGCTGGTTTAATTTGGGTCACAAGTCTCTGGCACCTTTATTTTGTAGGTCTAAGATTGAAACCCCTGCTGTAGGTCACACCAGCAGGTGTAGACAAAACACCTAGAGGGTCATTCGAGTCAGAGGATTTGTTGCAACACAAACACACAAAAGCACACATCCATAAACACAAACCCAACTGGAAACATGAAATGGTCTCCGCAAGTCACTGGGGTAAAGAGAGCCAAACAAGCTCGGAATGCTTTGTGGGCAGCAGCTGTGCAAAGGTGATAGTTAATGTATTTAGCCGACAGAGATAATGAAGTAAATATAAACAGCAGTGAGGTGACACGGCGCTTACTTGCATTTGAGAAATGAATAAACACAGTGATAAGCCCGTCAAATCCCCCCCGAGATTTACCATTTGACATTCAACGAGAGGAGAGCCTCTAAATATAACAAAGCCCCATTACTTTGTCCCCTCCTTTAATGCTCGACATATTAGCAGCGCTAAACTCTGAAATCCAGGAGCTTAGAATAACAGTTAAAAACGGCTGATTTCACTTTTAGAGGAGCTCTTGAGTTCGTTTTGCAAACAACCTTGTCTCTCTCTCCACTCTCACTCCGGGCAGGCAAAAAATCAGTCCCACATTAAATCTGTTCCAGGGCCCAGTGCCTCTTGTAGGCGTCTGTTTCTTTGTGGGTTTTCCAGCTGCCAGCCGCTGATAACAAAAGCCATTGGTTCCTGAAGAGCGCTCTTCACCGCCGCAGCCAATGGCTGTCACCCACCGCGTCATCTCATTACCATGACAAAGGGTGTTTATCTGCAAGATTGTCATCGGGGCGCAAATACCTCTTTCTCTGTCATCCTCTTCACTTGGAGAAGGCCTCAGGGTCCTCCTTCACTTAATATTTACATTCCAACACCACTGTTCCTCATTTGATCTCGACAGGTTTGTCAGTTTGGACAGGTGTTAGATATGCAAATGCTACTGGTGTTGTTATTGTGCTTTCACTTAAGTCACATCAAATGTTCCCATTCTTCAGATCTTCCTCCACTGTGG
This sequence comes from Pleuronectes platessa, assembly GCF_947347685.1. Lineage (NCBI taxonomy): Eukaryota > Metazoa > Chordata > Actinopteri > Pleuronectiformes > Pleuronectidae > Pleuronectes > Pleuronectes platessa. The sequence continues at coordinate 15,502,082 of NC_070642.1, forward strand.
ATGCTGAAGTTATTTTTAGTGCTGCGTGCCAAGTATCCCACATTTAGTGGCTGCTTGTGCATGAAGCCCTCCGTCTCTGTGACTAACGGCATGACAGGGACTGCAGGGACAAGAGTTTGAGTTTAGGAGTTTAAAAAACAAACAGACTGTCGATAAGCAACACAGCAAGACAAACCGAATCGATGGACCGTAGGACTGCGGTGAAAAGGTTAGTGCCAACCCAGCCTCACCGCCACTGCGAAGATTTGACAAATATGCCAAACCCCATGATGAAGAGAACGCTGCATTATCGTCCAGTCAACAGCTATCGTGGTTTTCTGCAGTTTGTGGTCTCCCTGCATGAGGTTTAACCAAATTCCACATTTTAAGGCAAAACTGTCGAGACAGTCCCGTGTGCCAGAGAAACATCCAAACCATCTGTGACTCAACTGGAGGGTTTTTGGTCTCGTCGCGGGGCCAGTGGATCAGTGGAAGTGGGCGTCACTTGCAGAGAGATCAACACAGACACACCTGTGCCTTTGAAATGATGTGAAACCAGGAGAGAATGCAGAGCAGGCTGATGAAGCGTCTGGGAAACTGCACAATGTGAATCACTCATCATGTCCTCTGAGCCTGAGCCACAGTGAGTAATGACGGCGGAGGAAAACGTGGCACATTTACAGAAACACCTCAGATCCACCATGAATCATTAGTATATCTGTTTTTTGTTCGGGGCGGTGGTGAGAGAGCTGCATTGATTTAACTGAGACCTTCCAGCAACGTAAAAGTAGCCAAACTATCTGTTGGTTCGTTTGTTTGTTTGAAAGAAGGAATACGCAAAAATTACTAAAGAAATCAAACTGGGTAGAAGGACGGGTCATGAGCCAATAAAGAATTCATCAGATTATGAAGGGGATTCGGACCAAGGGGTGATTCAAGGACTTGCAGATCCAGTCATTGCAAGTTTTCTTTGATATTTTTTTCCAATTTCCTTGGGAATAATTCCTAGATTTTGATAAAAAATTTAAATAAAAAGTCAAGAATCGCAACTGACCGTCTGAGGTAGTTTGACACGTGATCCAGCAGAGGGCGCTCACTAGGGGCTGGACCCCTTGCATGCATTGAAAGTTAGTCAGTCATCTTAACTTTGTTCTGGGGGTGTATTCAAATATATTCGAAGGAAATGCATGTGATATAAAATTCATTGTACCCTATTGAACGAGAGTAATGCTACTGTGAATGAACAATGCAGTGAATGGACACGATAGCGCCTCCTGCCACAGATAATGTCAACACAGCCCAGATGCGGTGGAGGCTCCGCTTAAAGGGCTTAGTGAACTGTCATGTCAGCTACGGGCCGTCTGAACATGATACACACGCACCAGCGACACACATTCCTCCCTTCATCCATTCCTCACACGATTTTGTGTCGAACACGAGATTTGTCTCTTCTCTGAATCCAGATTAGGGTTTTTCTTCACGACGGCCTTTGCACACTACACGCGAATGTGTACTGAAATAGTTTTTTTCTGAGAAAATGAGCCGCTGCAGCAGGTCAAGGCAAAAAAAGAATCTGCCTTTAAACGGCATTACCAACACATTTCATCTGAGGGAAGCTGATCTATAATAAGGTTAAAGTTTGTAACGCAGATGTTTTTTAGACATGCGATATGTTGCATACATGCTCATAACATCCTGTTGAGTTGTCAGCGACTCTAACTTGGGACACATGGGCTCTGAGTCGTGTTTTGTGTTCTGCTCACTGAACTAACTGACTCCCAGTCCACTCACTGTGTGTGTTTCATGTGGGAAAGTGTGTTTACACCGAACAGGATTACTGAAAGGGGATCTGTGACAAGTGATTAAAAATGTGGATTGGCTGGGAGGAAATGTTGTGAGAGGGAAACACAAGAGACACTGTTGTGCGGATGTTTCTGGCCGGGGCTTTGAATCGCACAAACCGATTATTAACTGCCCCAGATCTTAGTTGACTTTTAACTGTGCCACAAATACATTTCATAACCAGCGTTCTGTAATTATTATATGAGACGTTTTGATGTAAAACTCAATTAAATCAAATACTTAAATATGTTTTCCAGACAGATTAATAAGCAAATAAAACAAACTTTCAAACAGAAATTAAAAACTTGATCTGAAAACATTTCCGCTTCTGATTAATACGTTTGTTTTTTGTGTTTTTAATCGATGAAGCAGATTAAAATATGTAAATCACTTTGCATGAAGGTTAATTGTTTCCCCTGAACATCTTGATATTTACGACACCTGCGCAACCAGAGGGAGAAAATCAATTGAAAAAGGTCAATCTGTAAAATGAGATGATTCTCCCCGTGTGCTAAAACGGAAAATGCTAAATTAGCTGTATTCTCAATACGGAGAAAACACATTACTTGCTTGCAGTTGAGATCCTGACCTTCATATGCTGGGGATCGTTTGTTCAAAACAACATCAAGCTGTTTTGATTGTTTTTTCTACAAGACATCAAAACCTATTGGATAATTAATGACTTTGTGTTTCCGTCCGTGAAGATACTGAATACTGAAATTTGACCGCTGGACTTTCTCCTCAAAAAACCTGTGTGTCTCTTCAATTTCCTTTTTTAACTGTAAATTTACCCCCCCGCTCTTTCCTTGCCCATCTTTCCTATCACCTCATTGCCTGCATGTGAGTTGGCTGAAGACCAGGAATCAATTCATGCACATGCAGTAACACCCACCCCATGTGGAAAAACAATCTGAGATGCAGTCCTGGGTAAGCCACAGGAATCGAGTGTATTGAACTAAGAGGCTCAAATAAAGTCCCGGAAATCTCCTCTCTTAGCATCCTGCACCACATAATCAATTCCATACAGCTCTGCAGTCCCCTGCTGTCTGAGATCAAATATGTATCGGAGCATTTAAACATTTAGGTGTTTTGTTCTCGTCTTCCCGTGTGTGTGTGTGTGTGTGTGTGTGTGTGTGTGTGTGTGTGTGTGTGTGTGTGTGTGTGTGTGTGTGTGTGTGTGTGTGCGTTTGGAGGCAAGCTGAGCCTGTAGCAGATGCAGGGCCACGCACATGCCGAGGTGTCCACAGTGTGACCTTTTCAAATTTGCAGGACATGTGTGATTTTCATTCCCTCCCTCTCCGAGTCTGCCTTCACCTGCAGCGCTCGACCGTTCGGTGCTGTGAAGTCTCTGTGGAATAACGGCAGCGGATCTGAAGAAACAACTTGGCTTTGTTCTTGGACTCCACGTGTCTTCATCCGCTGATTTGATATTGTTCTCAAGGAAATTCTGACGAGTCCTTCGCATTTCACTGTAAACTCCTCATTAGTGGAGGCGTCTGATTCACGCTACGGCTGCTCAGACGTCCTACAAATTGCTAATGATGCATTCACATAATAATATCTGTAGTTACACAACTCCGGATCAGAAGAAGCCACTTCTCTCATAGTGCTACACATTGTTGGGGCAAATTGTCAAAAGCACAATCTCTGAGCCAGTCGTCTGAGCTATCGTCTGACAATGAAAATGCTTTTGTCCAATATTTTGAGGCTTTTGGTTTATTATGGTGGAAATCAAGCCAAGAGTGATGTCCTTATCGGAATGTAAACGGTGTATGGCCAACAGAAGTAAAACAGCAATACTTTTTGTGTATGTGTTTTAGGTCCAGGCAACATTTTGGCTAATCTCTATCAACAGCTACCTGCATATGGACGACCAAAGTTGGTCCCTGCTCAAACCTGATTGGTGGAACTAAAATGGAAACATACAGGCCTGAACATCCTGTCCCTCGCCTACAGATCCTGCACATTCAGATGCAGAGTGTGTATATAGAGATTAAAAAGTCTATATCGAGACATCTGGACTGAGTATAATCATGTGTTGCATGTGGATAGAGTAAATGGAGCCGTACAGCTGCAGCTGTCAGCGCCATACTGTACAAACACGCTCCTGTTACCTTTGCTGGCACGGATGACCACCTGCTGATTGCTGAATGGACAAATCCAATCACACAGAGGCTTATGTCTAGCCAATCACTGAATCCGATCTAATGACCATACCCACGATCCCGACTGCTTTTCATAATCGAATGGAGGAGGTCGCGTTTTTGCCCACTCCTGCCTTTGTCCTGCTTGTCAGGTTGTCTGTTAGACAATTACTTTCACTTTCACTTTGTGGTTTGCTTCATCTCCGTGTCACTCAGAGGACGAGAGACGCCGGCTGCACAGTCATTAGCCTTGTTCAGCTTCCCCAGGTTTGGGGCTTTAATAGTGTTTTCCAGTGGACAGAGGTTAATCCCGAGAGAGAAAGCGTCGGAGCAGAGAAGGAGTAATTGCAGTCTGTTAAGTGTTGCGGAGGGGAGCAGTGAAGCCATTTCATTGAATTTAAAATGTCAGTTTTTAATGCGCGTGAATCATTTGTTCTTTAAAGAAGATGCTTCCTAAATGAGCCAAGGGGAGTTTTTAAAAATGACGCAGGGGCTTTGTTATTGACTATAAACAGGAAATAAGTCAGTATTGTCTTTTCCTCTGGCAACAGAAACAGCACAACCTCAGGGTAACTCCATAAACTGCTCCATTAGCAGTAAATCATTTTAAAACAACAGGAAGATGAACATTGCCGGACCCTATTGACAAGAGGGTAAATCCAGTAGCTGCTCATACACGCCACCTTTTCCCCTGCAGCTCCTCTGTTGTTGTGTTCCGCCTCCAAAAGGAGAAGTGAAGTTCTCCAGTGGAGTGGAGAGAGAGTGCACGGCAAAAACCAGTCTTTGGTTTTCTTGGCAAGCATCAGTCAATGTCTGGCTATAGAACAGATTGGAACCGTGTCCGATGTTGAGAAATGACTCGATGTTCAAAATGATTCTGCACTTACCCCCCCGCAGCCCCCCGGACCCCTTGCGGCAAAACACATCCACTTACCTGCAAGGAGAGGAGAGACAAGAAAATCAATGACCGCACACTCAATTATATCACAACATTCCACGCAGAGGGCTCCCCTTTGTTTCCTCCGGAGGAGACACTGCAGAGCACCACGTTATGTCTTCACAATGCATGTCCTGCCTTATAAAGATTTACACTTTTCAGACTTAATAAGCTGCTTTGTAACAGAAACAACCCGAATAAGATTCTCTGGAATATAGAGGAAAGCGTATATTTGTCCTTTTGATCTGCTACACCAATGTGCATTTATCAAGCGCTAATAAAAAGGGGCCCTGTGCCTGTCATAGTAGAAAGGACAAGGATCTGTTGAAACGAGCGTGTGACCTTGAGTCTGCTCCTACAGAGATATGAACGACTATCCGTCAAATGTAGAATGACGACAATCCAGAGTGTACACGGGGAACAAAAGGTAGAGAGGAAAGCTAGAGTGAAATCACATCAGGAACAGCTGGATTGATAATGTACTCATGTTTTACATCTACCTGTCCCATTAAAGGGGGGGGGGGTAATGTGCTGAGAGACCCTGACCTGTTCACACCGCACCAAACTGTACATCCTGATTGTTCTCAGGTTTGAGAACAATCCACATCTTCCTTCTATTTCCACAAACATCTGTCTATACACAAAACACATATTTCAAGAAGAGTTCATTTGTATTGCTCGTGGCCCAAGGAAGTGAAGTTTGGTGCCATTTGGTCACACGATAATTCAGCATTAATACAATTTGGCGACCAGCGTTCACTGACAGTCAGTGGGAGCAAGGCTCTGCACACAACGTCCAGCAGGCTAACAACAAAAAGGTGACTGTATATTGTAGAATTGTTTGAGAAGGACTCACTAATGCCAAGAAATAATTCTTAAGTAACTCCAGAGCATCAACACAGGACAAGAGAACAGTCCATTCCAAGGACAGGCAGCTTCAGAACAGACACCGCACCAGTTAAATACAATTTCTCTTCCACTGCCATTGATAAAATTAAGTAGTTGTGACATCAGTTAAAAAATCAGGATCTAGTTTACAGCATAAAAGCAATGAGTCCCACGCTCTGAGCTTTGATGTTATACCATCGTATCACACTGGGATATACATGTGTTGACCCACAGGAGAGTTACACACTGACAATTCCAGGACGTATAGGCAGTACACATCTATTGTCTGCTGATATATGCTTAATGGGACCAGAAGTTGAACAATATGGTGTGAAGTTAAAAAAGATATCAGAGAGAAGAGGAAACGTTCCTTTCCCGTCTGTTGCGTTTTCCCATCTCCTCTATTGTTTGTGAAGCGGTGGCAGAAAAAAGTCATAACATCCTTTTATTAAGGGGAAGCATCATTTTATTTGACATTAACAGCAATTTGTGTGGTAATAAACCACATGGTTTCCGGAGTTGTTTTGATCTAAACAGCAGCGAGGGAGGATCCACGAGCATCAGAAACACACAAAACCCTAACACCAGTGTGTGTGAGGGTAAACAATGACTAAATGGTTTTATTTGCCAATGCGGCGCCGTGTGCACGAGTGTGTGTCCGGGTCCGGCAGGGAGAAGTGTTAGGGCCTCTCAGCCCAGCATGAGGCCTGTGGTGAGTGACTTATCTCTGCATAGCTGATCAATAATTAACCATGGGACATGCTCTAATGAGGACGATAACACACCGTTAGCGAGATAACACCTCGGCGAGAGGTACTGGACCAGTTCTCTTCATTAAGATCCAATCATCGTCCCATTAGAATTTGTCACCTGGTTGATTAGCATACTCGTTCACTGCCTGGCTGAGTTTACCGACTGTCGCTCTACCTCCGGTGTTACTCTAAAGGCCTCAGTATGCTTCTCCGAGTCCGTTTCGGAATGACGGACGGACGGATCGGACGGACCCTTTTTGATTTATAGTTCTACGAGCCTTTTTATTGTGAAAACAATTCACCGCCAGAACAGTAGATGGCGAAACGGAAGTCGAGCTTAGACAAGCCTACCTCATGAGGTATATAGAAGAAGTCCACGCTGGTTTATTTACGTCCTCCCGGCTCCTCACACACAGTGAACGATGGCAATGACAGAAAAAGGATGTTGATGACGCGACCGTTTTTGCTGAATAAAGTGACACCCAGCGGATCATAATGCTAATGTTATCGTGTCTTAGCGCAGCGGTACCCCGGTCTTGTTTCCAAACTGCGTTGCTAATTCAACAGCTGCAACAGCTTGAAGCTACACGGAGGCAGCTAGCTCCCCCCCCTCAGCTTCCACACACAGTCAGCACGGACACCCGATACTAACTACTACCAAGTGTTTGTTTCTAACCTGACGGTGTTTGAGAAACAGTGTCATGAGAGCCGTGGGATTAAAGTCAGCGGGTTTTTGAGCTGTTCCCACCGCAGTTAGCATGGTGGCTAGCCCGCTACCCCCGTTATCAAAGTTCGTTATAACCGTATGTGACCGTACACACATGCCGTAAGTGCTCTAACCAGCCACCGTCAGCCGGACAACGCCGCTGGCTTAACACACTTGTCACATTAATCATAGAGTCGTAGTTGTGATTTTGGTTTATTGTGATGTAGGGAATGGAACAGGAAGTTTCCATTCCGAAATGCTGGCGTTAGCGGACCAATCACAGCCAAGTGCTATCCGTGGGCTGTCCGTCATTTCGACGTATAGTTAGAAAAATGAGAGCTGCACGAAAAGCTCTCCGAGGAGCCTCGGAGAGGCACGGAGAGGGCGTTCCACGTTGGAGAGGGCGGTCCTATCTGTCCGTGTCCGTCAAAACGCAGAAGCATACATTGGCCTTAATTCCTTTGAGGGCGGCTGAATGTTTGAATTCATCCTGCATCTTCCTTTCTTCACCTCGACACGTTGACTACGCTACTCCTCCTTTCTCCTCTCCGGCTTCTTTCTTGCACCATGCTGGGACGGCGCTGGAGAACCCACCCCCCCCTGGAGCACATCAATACGTCTCCAGATGCTGTATGACACATGCGGTAAGGACCATTTCTGAGGCCATCCATCAGAGGGAGGACGAGCCCTCGCCCATCCCCGCTACTTGTCTCCTCCGCCTCCTCCCAGTCCACGTCCGACAGACAGGGTTTAATAGAGCCCATTAATCAGTGGCCTCGTCTCGAAAAGGCCACACTGTAATTCAGCGAGGCCAAGCAGACCCTTTAAGGACATCTACATCTTTAGCATTACCTCATTGTAGCACGCGTTTGAACATGGGGCATGGTGAGGAGGGATCAAGACATCACGGAACAGGACAAGGAAGTTGTAAATGTAGGAAAAAAGCCATTTCTTTTGTGTCTCTGAATAAGCTGCCTAATCCAGACATTGATCATGTAAGTCCAGCAGTGGTCGGTGATAAATGATTATGGCCCAGGCGATGTTAATGAAGGCCAGCAGACGGCAGGTACTGATAACTGCCCGAGACTGGTTTGTCTGTCTGGGTTCTTTGTCTGTCAATAGCAACTCTCTGAAGGCCCATTAGAACAATGCAGAGATACCTCTCATTCAGAGCAACCCTATCTATAAATACAGGGATGTGAGGGAGTCATATTTGTGGCAGGAACGAGAATGCATCACGTGCGCACATCCAGAAACACACAGACACACAGACACACACTGGAGTTCATCTTGAGTGAAAATAATCTTCCTCTGACTTGCAACCAAGCCAGGACCTCTGTTTTCTGAAGATACCTCAGGCTTTTCCAGTGCCATCTGCTACACCAATACCTTCTCACAATGGTGCTGACTGAGGGCCAGTTGGCAGCGAATCTGAGTACAGCGAGAATCTGGGAGATGACTGGCAAGAGGAAGACGCAGAAACTCGAGCCGGCCAAGTTTCGGCGAACATAAAATCTGCTCCCTTGAAAGATAAAGACTTTCTGTTTAAGGAGAATCTAACTTAAGACATTCTTCTCTATGTGTGCAGGTGCGCTGGTTCATTTTCCGGGAGGTTTATCTATGGAGACAGTTTGCTATTTCCAGTTTTTGATGTCTGTCAATGGTCATATTTTACCAGTACACTTAGAACCCCCTAAAAAACTCAGCCTTCCATGCGGGCTTCAGGCAGGAGACACAAAGGCACCGATGGCAGATAAGCTGATGTTGTTGTTGCTACATTTCATTTTACTTCCTCTCTGTAATTTCTCACATAAAATGCTGAAGTAAACAGTGGGACAAAAAGAAATTCATTCAGCGACTTCCAGCCGAATATTAGGAGCGTTATTGCGCCACAGGCCGATCCACATGTGCTTCCGCATCAAACAAAAACAACAACAATAGAAAACATCTGTCAGGCAGTTCAGGCCCCAGAGGAGATCCTCATAAAGACAGCCGGTTAGGCCATCAATAATTAAAACAGATGTAATTCCCATTAGCCATGGGAGAAGGCCCATGAATAGTTAATATGCTCCTTGTGTCCCCCCCCCCCCCCCGCCCCCCCTCTCCTCGCGTCTCCTCTGTCCTCGTGGCTCCTCTCATCTTTCACATCCACAGCCTCCCTCCTCTCCCTCCTCTGCTCCTTAGCCTCCTCCACCCCCCCGACCTCACTTTAGAGAATAGTGTGGAGGCACAGGCTCCAACACAGACACACACCATCAGACACTGGCTATAATGGTCCCACTGAGGAGGCTGGATAGGATGAGGGAGGAAAGAGAGGGCAACGAGGGCGGGGGGGGACCCTAAGGAAACGGAGGCCACAATTTATGAGCCGGCATCATGGGACTGGTTAGCTGGAGTGGGAGGCACTTGTGTCGGCTCACACTCCAGCCTGACATTGATGAAAGACAGACAGCACCGGGGCAGTTTAACATATGAAGGGATTTCTAGGTTGTTGAGCTAAGAATTTAACCGCTGTGAGGTAAAGAGGTCACACGCGGAGAAAGACTCGTTCTTCATCAAGAAACTAAAGAAGAAACAAAGACTCCTTAGGAGTGGAGGAGTATCTGCACTACTGCCTGATGAATACCATAGACAGGAGGTAGAGTGGGAGGCAGAAATTGAAACATCCGTCTACTGATGTCGTCCCATCACTCACCAGACGCCCCTCATTAATCCAGCCCACCTCCCCCTCCACCCCACCCTGCATCCATCCTCCCCTGCTGAAAGAGCCCGCCTGCGAAATTGCGGCGCTACCGGAGAGCCAAGCCGAGCAGCCACTGTCCATCCATCTCCCCGCGATGACACGGGGCCTAATGTGCTGGTTCTCCACCAGCCGCGCACAGACAGGCCTCGGGCAACGGCGGCGAAAGAGGAGGCCAAAGATGTTCGCGGAGAACACAACAAACTCTCAGACGAAAAAAATGAGATTAGCGCCGCCGGCAATGTGAGAAAATATCTTCTGACAGCTATTACAGATCTGGTAGGCACTTTATCTCAGAGGAAGATCAGAAGTGACTCCGAATAGCCAGATTCTGTGAGGAATTAGGATTTAAGAACTAACTACTGTCAGTCATTTGTAACCCTGCACCAGAACAGTCATAATCACATAATGGAGTCAGTCAAGAGTTCTTGACATGCACGTCAGTGCTGACAAGCAACATGCTGTTAAAGCTGTGAGCAGCCGCTACATATGTATAAATGAAAAAAACTCCAGATTTAATTGTCTGACCTACATAGCCAACAGCAGGAGCACATCAATCCACGCCAGTAATCAACCTCACGTCACAGGGTTCCACGGCCTCTGTCTGCGGAGAGGTCCCTTGAATTATAATCCGCTCTCCGGTAGCTTTCATGCGATGTTTGCATATTTAACTGCGTGGACAATCAGAAACCACCCACTGAGTCGGGGTCCCAGGTTTATCAAAACGTATAGGAGGAAGATGTGAGGAGCCCAAACAGAATGCTGCGTGATTGACCACTAACAAATACAGTGAGGGAATGATAGATAAAATAACTATCTCTAAAATAGCTGGTCGGACTTAAACATAGGACAACTAGAACAGCCCTCAGGAACTCAAAAAACTAACTGAATTTAACCATGCCAGAATTTATAGGTTCTTTCTTAGCGTGTGTTCCATATTTTCATGGTAATCTGTTAAGCAATATTTGTATAATTTCTTTAACCAGCCAACAAATTATTTGGCACTTGCCCTTTCGTTGCTTCAGGTGCTTTGTCTGCACACTATATTTATCTACACTTGCTGAACTACTCACACCATATTTGTGGGTGTGTCCATCCTCAATCATTATGAGTAAGCTGGTGTGTTGTGAGATTTCCGTTTGGTTCAACGAAGGAGCTGGGACAGGTTTACTCAACACACATGGGAATCAGGAAACTGCAAATACATGACTCACACAAAACAGGGAACGTTTCCTCAAATTCGGTGAGAACCGCCGCTCCCCCTCTTGTGCCACCAGAAGTCATATCCCTGTTTCACTCGCTGGGGCCCAAATTTTCTCCTGCTGGAGAAATTGGCAACTCCCTTAACAACATAGAGAGTCATTCATCATCCCTCACAGGAGCGAGCACTGCATCCATCTGTCTGTCAGCAGCCTTCCAGACCAGTACGCCTCTGCCTGCCTCTGTACATTCCACGTCAGATCTCAGCGCCCCCCCCCCCAGATTTTACTTTCAGCGTATTGCTATTCTCATTATATTGCCAAAAAGGGCTTTGAAACATAAGTGCGGCAATAACCGGCTTTCCCTTGGTTCTAGTACGCACATAGTTAGCCTCTGGATAGAGTTCTTGAATTCAGCGTGGGGAGCTTGTAATCATGCATTTCTTAATTTGAAAAACGGTGTGAATTTGCATTGTTGCCATCTTCATTCAATTAAATGCCAACAGGGATCAAGTTTGACTTTACAGTTCTCCAATGTTCCATACAGACGGAATAAGAAAATCATACCAAGACGGATAGAGGGTAAAAAAATGACTGCAGAGCAAAACGTCACAGTAGCTACAGTGGAACTGCTGATTTCTGTGTTTTCTGCTGGTGTTTCTGCAGGACAGTTAGCCACAGAGGCCACAGATTAGGAGTTCAATGAACCAGTAAAACCAGTTGAGAGATTGAGAGCTCTGAGGATTGGCCGTCCCAGGGGTATCGGATCCGTGTAAGAGAGATGGAGGGTTTGGGGGCAGGGGAGGGGGATCAACGACATGTCTGCTTCCAGAGGATCTGCAATTTGCCGACTCAGCATCCTCGTCTGACTTGGGAGTATATAGGGGTCTTTATCCCATCTCACATGCCCACACCCTGGGGTTCAATGGACAGGAGTTATGGAAGGAGGAGAGCAGTTGACACACATGTATTTGCCGTCAGGAAGGTGAAGGCTCAACACAGCGCCTCCGTCTACTTGACAGATGCCGACAGAGAAAGACGGCTGCTCTGAACAGGATGTCGTGACGGATTAGCTTTATGTTGTCTGTAAAGAAGAGGAAGGCTAACCCACTGGGAAAGAGGGACAACCACAGGCCCAGATCAGAAAGATAATATAGTACCTCAACATACATTTGAATGTTTTGACCAACTTAGTGTAGTGTTGTCTCTCTGGCGGAAATTTCAAACAACTTTGGCAAACTTGAACATCACTGGAGCTAGTTAAACCACTGGAGGACGCCAAATTGTGAAATATTCGTCATGATCTATGTATTATTTGTAAAGTGTCTTTCCACCTCGTCATGAAACTGGATCCGACCACTGATCAATATCCACTCCAACATTTAATGAGTTCTTCCCTGACCCATACCACATCCTTTCATCAAGTTTTGTGGAAATCTCGTTAACCCATTTGTTGTGTAATCCTGCTCACAAACAAACCAGCCAACAACCAAATGGACAGGGGTGAAACGGAGGTAATTAGGTTTCCATGCGCTTCAACCATGTGTATTACCCTGAATGCTTTTAGTTAGCTTTGATTTGAGTCATTGCTCGTCCAGAAAGAGTAAAGTAGCAAGAGCTCAAGAACTCTGTCATTAAGGATTCAGGATTGATCTACACCGCCACTAAAACAATCCAAAACAACATGGCACACGTTAGTTACTGGGTTGGAGTTTGTGGCCATGTCGCCTCACAAACCCAACGACCCCCTGCCTTCCGTTCACTACACCTCGTCACGCAGGGAGGGCACTAAATCTCACTTTGCCTTGTGTAGCTGCTCGCCGGCAATCAGATCAATGACAGCTTTGCATTCAAATGGCAAAATTAAGGAACAGGGCAGCCGCAGACCTCCTATCTCCTCCCCATCGTTCACTTTCTCATTCCCTCGCTTCGGCCCGTGTGACAGAGTGCCAGCGACAGCCGCCGCCCTCCAGCGACAGCCGCTGTGTGCAGGGACTTGATTCAGGCCTCCGCTCCACTCCCCTCACTTTCTCTTTAAAAAATCCCCTGTCAGAGCCGTGAGAGCTTTATGTTTTCGAGGCGACGATAAGCCACGGGTTTATCACATGAGGCCGCTCTGAGCAGGGAGGAGGCATGAATGGGACTTTTATAGGTATTAGCTGTAATGACTCCCTGCTCTAAACCCCGATTAACACACACATGATGGCAGGCATGCAAAAGTGCAGATGGGCATGTATACACGTGTAGTGTCGCCCACATACACAAAACTGTGTCTGTCCTTGTTGCTGCGTCCCGCATAGCATCAGTTCCCTTACTCAGCAGCCGTCCTGCTCTCACACGCTCCCGTCAAAAGTTACTTTCTTTTTTCCACGATTAGCAAAGTTAATAGGCCATTAAAATCCTGCACCATCAAAGTGAGACTTTCACTCCCTGCCCAGTCTGGCCTTTCATTCTGCAGGAAAAAAGAATGTAGCAGGGAGGGTATAACAGGGGACTAATCCAATGGGATACTCCCCACAATAAAAATACCTCACCGGCAGAGCCTGGTGGAATGACCCATTTTAATTGTGCGTACACTAATCCATCCCGCAGCAAAAAGTGCTGCGCTTATATACGCCGCTCTTCCTCTGTGGCTCAGCGGTGCATTGTGTGGGTGTGAGGAGTTCTGGAGGATCAGCAATATTGTTTTTTTGTGGGACTCAGAAGGGCTTACGGAGACGTTTGTGCCCAAAGGATAATGGATGGATCCGCCGCTGTCATATTAAACTGTGAGAACACGATCGGATTCGTAATGTGAACCCAGTTTGGATGCTCGGAAGATGCAACCCTGTCAGTTGCCGAGTTATTCTTGGCCAATCTCTGAAGCTGACTGGCCAGAGCTGGAAGCACGTTTCCTTTTTTGCAGGCATCTGATTCAGCTATTAACCTGAAGCAGTGGGTTAGGGCAGGACAGATATTAGCCTATGGAGCTTCCTTAATATACTGACAGGCAATAAAGCAGGGATAATTTCAGGGTAGTAAAGACGTTGATAAGTGGATAAGAGAGGTTGAAATACAACGCTTCCAGAGAATACCAGGACATTCTGTTGCATCTGAGAAAAAGACAGGCCCCCGTGATTTAGAGGAATGCGTGACCTGTTTTTAATCTCACCTATTAAACTCCGTCAGTCATGAAGGAGACGTGTTCCGTGGGAGAGGAGGCGTGGCTCAGTTAATGATGATGCAACCTTGAAAGATCTCTGCTCGTATTTCCCGAAAGGGGGAGGGCAGGGGGGGGGGGGAATCGTAAATTCACTATTAGAGATGTTTCCCAAACTCATGTGGGAGTCTCTGAATGTTGAAGCTCTACAGCAGCCCCCTGGTAAACTGGAGTTGCGGCATGTGACCTGGCCTCTGACTCAATCTGACTCACTGTTACCATGCAGAACGGACCGGGTGCACGAAGCCTGCACAATGCAACACAGGGGCAAATCAGCATTAGCCTTGTTAAATCGGGTGAAGGCGACCTTTGCCCTTTGCTCATAGAAATCTCACAGTCTATACACAACATTGCCGCGGGTTGGTGCTGACATTTGGCGCCTCCCATTTGTCTCGCTAAAGGTCATGAATTGTAGCGGATTCTCTAATGAGTCATGTTCGGATCAAAGTTCGCACCAATACCGGAAAAGGTCAACTGCGGGAGCACGCGCGCCCTCGAGCTCCCTCCCACCAGCCGCTCATCAATAAATGAGCTGCTGGACTTGTACCGAGGCTGCGTTTAGGAACACCCTGTCGGTGGCTCCTGATAAACGTCCCACTGCACGCGATCACACAGCCCGGCTATCTGCACTTACCGTTTTCCATTCCTCAATACAAATAAATCACAGTGCAATCAGTGAGAGCCACAGAGACAGCAACATGGTACTGTTTTTTTTTTTTCTCCCTCACATGCCAAAGGCAAGAAGAGGCAAGACGGTGTTGAAACATGCAACCCAGTTCAGTGAGCCACGCGGGATGAGTCCCTCTCTTCCCCTGTAGCGGCCTGACTTGCGCCTGAGTTAGTTTGAATCCCTGGCATGGCCCTCACCCGCTGACACGCGTGTTAGTCATGCTTGTCATAACAAACACATTTAGCGGTCAACATTTTTGCAAAGCCCGTGAAGGGGGTTTGACAGTGACAACTTGTAGAGCTGCTGGGATTTGGAGCACTTTAAAAAATGGGAACTCAGCACGTGGAGCATGTGAGAGTTCATGGAGTAAGTCGGACATGTGTTCATAAACATAAACATATGATGTGCTGAAGGAATAAATTGTCATATCAACGACCGGGGTGATTGTTATGATCCTATTTAGAGCCATCTTTTTCCTAGATACTTTAGATAAAAGGTTTGTTTATCTTTCCTTTTGTTGCACAACAAAGTTTTTGCACAATCCATCTTGCTCACTTCTTTCTTGCTTCATCCCCAAAGAACATGTTTCATGTTTCACGTCCCTTAAAGACGTTTATCATATTTTGCACAGCTCACCCTGTAGTCACAGCTTTTCTCACAGATGCATTGTGGTCCTAAACACGTTTTCGCGTGTGAAATATGCACATTTCCCCTCTGTTGAGGACTTTAATTTATCTTGCTATGGAGCTATTTCACTGTGCAGCTTCTTATACCCAAAGGTCCCTGGAAGCAGCACATGTTCACAAAAGAAAACTGCATTGAAAGTACATTTTCTATGGCAAAATACAGGCTCTGTAAAGTAGGTACGATGTCAGATTTGTGTTTTAATGACTTTTTGGATTTGGCTGCTGGAGACGTCGTGGACCAGCTGAGTGAGCAGCGCTCTGCCACCCGGAGGAAGACAAACCTTGACCTAGGGTTTTGGGCACAATTATCAGTAACACCTGTGCAACCTAATCCAGTCCAACCACCCTGCAGCGAATACAGACCCAGAGAAACTCCTCTTATTATAACTTCTTGGTCTGGAGTGTGTCCCACGTACTGGTTTCTCTTTCAGAGCCTAGTTCGCAGTGTTGACATATTGGCTGTGCTGTTGTTGTAAGCCGAGCAGCTTATTGTAAGACGCTGTAACGTGACAATGACAACCAACTGACACGATGCCAGGAACCTGCTCATGCTCGAATAAAAAAAAAAAACTGACGTCATCTTATATAAACATCTGCACGGACTTTACTTTCAACCGACACCAACATCCACAGGCAGCCGTAGATCAGTGGAACCCGGTTGATAATCACCCTGGTATCTGTTTCAGAGTAGGCTAGCTGGTGAGCCTCGCTCCTGATATCCTGCTTAGTGCCGTTGAGCCGGCGTCTGTGTTGCTCGACATCCTGCGCTACAGATAAGAGCTGAAGAGCCGTCCAGGTTGGTGCTGCCGCTGCAGGGCTGATAAGCAGCGCTGCAGGCCCAAGTGGGTCTGTGGGCTGACCACTGTCCGCACCAGACTCCAGTAACTGATAAGACCTCACGTCCTTGTGAGACTTTGGTGTGAAACAGATGGGAGCGATGATAAACCACAGAGGAGGGGAGGGAAAAAGCAAAGTCATGGATGGCAATTATTTTTAAACCCTCATTAATTATAGGATGAAACCTTGTTGCCATTGAGGTTTTAAACCAGGAGCTGACTCATCTGCTTAGAATGTTCTTGAGCTCAGGGTCATAGAAAAACGCAGTTTGGGCCAAACAAGGAGCGGTGACAGAACAAGACACGACTGCATGAGTTCCTTCTGTCAGGCAGCTCTGTGCTGAAACCTGATCCCTGCTGAAAGGATGTAAGAGTCGTGTGTGTGTGTGTGAGTGCAGCAGCTTGCTGAACAAGTGTGGCTCTGATACCTGCGCTATGTGTATTTTTAGTGGCGTCTTCAGGGAGCCGCTTCCTGAAACTCCCTGAGATTCTCTTACAGCAGGCATCTGAGGAACCTCTGACACCAAAGTCAAATACTTTCTGCTTGAACTGGCGGGCCCTCCTCCGGAGATACAGCATGTCCCAAAACTACAGACAGGACAGGACCCCGGAGACAGACACCAGAGAGAGATATCCGGCAGATAAATGATGCATCTTCCACAGTTTTTCCTTCCTGTGATGAATATCTGCCTCGTTCATTTAATGTAATTCTTGCACAATCTGCATTCGTTATAAAGTCTGTTTATGGTTCTTTAATCGAGCTCATGTGATTAATACAAATCCAGCAGGAACTGGAGCCAATCTTTATCTAACCACAACCCATTCCCCGGCAGCAGCAGCAGCTGTCCAGCGGTAAACCAATACACAGAACAATCATCAGGTGAACCTCATTGGTGGAGGAAAATTGGCTCATTGAGATTTAACAGCAGGCTGTCAGAGGAGGTGTGCAGATAGACTCCGGTTAGAGGGACTGAACGAACGGGTGCACATGTGTGTGTGTTGTAAGTGTAAATATTAGGAGGGAAGGGTGTGAATGATACGAGGCAGATGGTGTGTGGAGCCATTCAAAAGCCAATCCGAGGTAACATGGCATCAAATAATTGGGATTCTATTTTAATTTATCAGGCGTAATGATAGGCCCATTGGACAAGTTACAGTTCCCAGCCTGTTACAGGCGATTTACGGAAATCTGATTGGAAAAGCATGAGACAAAGGTGCACACCCAGTGCTCGGTAATTACTAGGTGTGATTTTCTGCATTCCTACCTGCTCGGTGCGGTTAGCCTCTTCATCCATGCCTGTACTCCCAGGGTGTGACTGTTTACTTTCCATGTTCTGATTTAATCTGCCCTGTGAGCTATTTTAATAAAGCCGTGTGTACATGAGTAATGTTTTGTATTCTGATGCCCTGATGATAGATTTTGGAGGTGATCCGACCGGCGGATGAATCTCTCCGCGCAGCAGCCTGGCAGGCCACGCCAACTCCGCCGCCCTCCGTCTTTCCCTCTGTGCCTCTGCATCTGTTGCCGTCTCAGAGGCAGATGTTCCTATGAGGAGAGGCAGCAGGCAGATAGACCCCCCCACCCCCCCACCTCCACAAATCCCCCTCCACATGATTACCTCTCTATCCATCCGACGGGCAACAATAACCCTGCGCCCCGTCTCAGCAGCACCTCTCCCTGCAGCCGCCCCTTTGTATGAGCGTCAACGGCCCTCGTCTCGAGACAATTAGGACAGATAACAAGAGGTTGGGGGCCCGCTGCCTCCTCGCAGGTCCCACTGACGGCAAACCCATAAAGGCCACTTGACTGTCAAGCCGAGGTGATGGAGCGTATAAATGTGCGGATGGGGGGGTCAGTTGTTTGCATTACCAGCCATAACACTTGGTAGAACTCTACCCTGATGAATATCCATTTGAACTGTACCGCTGCACCGTCAGTCATTTATAATAAAGGCTGAACAAGCTCTAAACTACTACAGGGGGGGAGGGGGTGTGTGTGTGTTGGGGGGGGGGGGGGGGGGGGGGACTCTTGCCAGTTTGATGCTAAGGAGTGATCATCACATAGTTTACCTCAGTGGATTTCGGTGCCAGATCTCTGGCCCTGTGCCACATCTGACTGCTGCTCAGGAGAATAATGATGAATATCCGAGGCGCCATTAATCCTGGTCAGGTACGTGTGAGGCAGAGTGTGTGTGTCCGCTTTCATGCCACATTTCCCCTGGAGCCAGGTGGTGACCAGACAGCACAAGGTCAGGGGGGGGAAGGTCAAAGAGCAGGATGGGCGCCTCATCAGGGGACAACGTGACAATAGGATACACATGCATACAGTCAAGTAAAACTATTAGTGGTTTCAATCTCAAAGACCATACATCATCATCATCATGGCGTTATCTGTCCTCGCTTCACTTGCTCACTGAACTTCAGATATTTAGAGTTTTTCCAGCGGGAATAGAACAGAACAGAATGTCACAGCGAGCAAGTGGGCGAGTCGATGACTTTTCTAACATGCGACAGAGTCAATGCAGGGGAAAAAAGCAAATAGAGTATAAATATAAATATCTATATGAGATGTGCTCATAGAAGACGCAGAAGAAGATATCAACTTTTCAAGAGCTTTTGGTGATAAAGGCCAACGCTGTGTCGAGGTGCTCTAAATAAAAAAGATGTGATTTCCTCAACTGAATTTATACGTCCAGTCCTACCTCCTGCGTGCTCTGCCCAGACCCCACCCCTCTCCTGCTGCGTTCTTCAGATGTGAAGGTCTGGACAATGTCTGGACAATTGGGTCAGGACATTTATCTTTGCCTTTCATTTTTGAAAACGGCTTTGATGTTGCTTTACCTATCTCAAACTGAACACCTTCAGAATAATGGTCTCGAAATGGTCTCGAAAAGGACTATTGTTGTGTGTGTGTGTGTGTGCAGTTTTTGTGCAGACACACACACACACACGCAAAGCAAGACGACATGGACGGCGTACAACACTCCTGATCCAGCACGAACAATCAAGATAAGCTTTGGCCAGACTTAACCGGTGCTGGAAAAAAAAAATAAAGAACATGGCTGTCGCGTGTGCCAGTAATCTGAGCCGGCTGGCTTGTGTTAATCCTGTAAAAACTACAAAGCAAGATGTGATAACATGACTTGGACAGAGTTAATATTTTTGTATTGTATTGAGCGGACTCGAAGGGACCGAGGTGAGAAAAACAGAATACACCTCCCTGCCAAAGCTGAAAATGTGCTTTCGGTATTGATGCTGAATTCACAGCTGGACGTCTTGTATTGGGTGTCATCGTGAAAACCTTTCATTTCTGGTGGCAACCCGCAGACAAATGTCAGAATGCACAATGACACAGAAACGGATAGGAACACATTCACACATAAGCATGAATACATACACACACACACACACACGCTTAAACATCAGCAGCAGCGAGAGCAGCTTTGGTTGCTTTTTAGTTTGGGTTTGCCGATTGGCAGGGTAGCTTGGTTGTGTTAACCCACCAGTGTGGGTTTGAGAAGATTAATACTTTCTTTTGTTAACACCCGAGCTGTGCCACAGCCCCCGCAGCTAAGACGTAATCCTAAAATGAACTCTGCATCACCTCCAACACAGCCACAGGGAACAAAGTAACGCTGGAGGAAAAAGTCGAAGAAAGTATGCCAAGTGCCCACTCAGCCAATCAGGCGTAGGGTTTCTGTGGAGAAGGACATCTTGTGGGATTGGAAGAGGAGCCCACGGGGGACTGATAACCCTGTTCCAGATACGCTATTGGCTTCCAAGACGCCAGCAATATGTGCCGGAGCATTGATAATGCATAGAAAACTGCAACAGGAGAGAAGTGCTGCAGTTGGATTGAATTTATCTTTATCGAAAAAGACACTTACAAGCCACATTATCAGTTTGATATTGACAGTATGAACTCTTCACAGGCGAAGGCAGTTTACTGTGTTATACTGCTGTCAATCTTGCAAAATGCTCAAATACAACGAAGACCTGTGTATAAGCCTTAAAAACTATTAAATGTTATTTATCTCACGGGAAGCAAATAATTATGTAGTCGGGGAAATGCAAACGTCTGACATCTCAGCTCTCTTGAAAAGATTCATGTTAGGCTACATCCAAACCTTTTCATTTTAAATATGGCATTTTAAAATAAAACCATCACCGGAGTAAACACGGCAGCAGAGATGCATTTTAAAAGTAACAACTTGTGATGTGGATGTAGTCTTAGTCATGATGGAATTCAGCAACCACTTGAGCAAAAACGGGACACTGCACATTCATGTGCTTCACAACTATATGTGGAGCAAACTGGATTTTGTGGTGTAAATTAAAAAACACCCCTCCCTGTTGAAGGCACTTGCTTGTTTCCAGGCATTTCTATTAAACCTGACTCCCAGCGAGAGAAATTACAGCTCTGTGCCCCGGCTCCACCTGGTTCAATGTGCTCTGCATGTTAACTACCCAGACACACAACTGGAATACACAATCTGTGCAGCGAGCAGGCACTGGGACATCAGACATCAGGATGAGAGAGGATGGGAAGACGGATGGATGCACACGAGAGCTCTGCTGCAGCCGGGTTTGATCATCTGAAGTTTGAATTCAACTTCAGTGTTTTCTCTTTTACACACTCTCCTTCCTCTCCTTCCTCTTCCTCGTCCGTCTGGTGGTGTAAAATCTGGCCATGGCCGTTCCTCTGTAATTGTCTTCATTAACAAATAGCCACATTAACAAATAGCCACATTAACTCGAGTACAAAACTTTGGCACGTGCACTTTCTTGTGAACAAAGCAGTTGGACCCACCGGGCCAGCTCCACCATATGGGACGAGGTGTGGGCTCCTACAATCTTCACTGAATCTCGACTTAATAACCAGGCTATTTTCTGATGCCATTTAGAGACTCGGCCCATTGTGTTGCTGAGCTCTACTTCACCAGGGTGTTCCCGACCACAGCTTCACCCGAACACACACTCAATTAAACACAAATACACTTTTATCAAGAGGAATCTAAGACCTTATTTCAGGAGCGATTTAGAGTTATTTTCGTTCCGTTTGATTTGATAAAGGCAGATTCAAATCTGAACTGGCAGCCATGTGCATTTCAGATACAAACACAAGGCTCCACGCTCGGCCTGGTAGCAGCTGTTCTTTCGCTGTCGCAATCAAACGCACATCTGGAGAAAGCATGAAGACGTAAATTGGAGTTTTACACCATCTTCAGAACAGGGGGGCCTTGTGACATGTCTTTTATAATGTAAATATATTTTGCTGAATTCCATATCCAAGGTTGTCTTTGCGTGAGACGATGTTCTGGAGTGAGACTCTTATTTATGAAACGTGAGGAATCGTAACAACATGACTGGACACGAGCGCCTCAGAGGGGGTTTTGTTTTCAGGCGATTTCATCACCTCCGACAACAGAGCGTCCTCGCTGTCTGTCCGTCTTCTGAAAAGCCAGGGCCGTGCGTGTCAGTGTGTAGACGGGGGGGGGGGGGGGGGGGGGGGGGGGGGGGGTCGGGGGTTTGTCTGAAGGTGTGAGGCTGGAGTGATGGGTGTGAGGAAATTTGTCTCGCACCAAAAGAAAGAGGAGCAAAAAAATAAAGAAGAGGGATAGAGAGACTGAAAATAAACGAGGTAGAGAAAAAGTGATGTAAGAAAAGAAGGCCAATTAGGAAAGTAGAAATATATAAATATGTATCTGTGTGTGTGTGTGTGTGTGTGTGTGTCTGTGTGTGTGTGGGTGTGTGGGTGCAGTATGTTCCAACTGTCAGATATAGGGCTGGTTACGGAACTTAAACAGAAAGGAGCAAAAATTGCCTGCTTGGGAGGGATTGATTCTCTATGTGCAACCAGCCCGTGAAATTACTCCCTTGGGTAAAAGAGTGCCTGAAAAAGATAAAATAAAACCTCTCTCCATCTGTGTGGGTTGTTAAATGTGACCTCTTCAGCTGCTTATAGGCAATCTCTCTCACTGGAGTGAAGGTAAAGTCTGGATCTTCAATGTGAAAAACTGCTTTAGAAATGGAAAGTCGGATTATGTAGGTGTCAAATGTAGTCTGTGAACAAACTATACCAACTTGGAGTTTAATCAAAGCACAAATGCAAACACCAACGTATCCTAGAGGAGAAAACATTGGTTATTTACTTTTTTTTTTTTCAGAGTGCACACCGAGCAGCTGGGGAAAGTGAAGAGAACACCGGCCGGGCTACAGCCAAATGCATCCGTAAGAGGAGAAGTGTGCACGACAGGACTGACATGAATGAGTGCATAACAATTTGACTTGGTTGATATAGCACAGGCTGTGGAGGTGCGTTCAAACGCCGGCGTTAAGTGGCTCATTAATGGACACCGATGGCCTCATCCGTCAAGTCGGGGCCACTGTTTGTTTAATTCATGTGCCAGTTTGTGTGAGTGTATTTATGATCCAGCCTTCCTAATAGTATCAATTCATCAATAATTCCTACGTTGGCATCATTATTCTAACATGCGCAACTATTAAAATGGAGCTAAATTAAAGCTTTAACATCGCAGCTTACACTCAACACCACCCACACACACACACCCACACACACGGATGGTCCACAACCCGATCGATTGGGTTAGCACGTTAGCATTTGCAAATGGCCGTCATGTGAAGGGTATCATGTGGGAATCAATCACGGCAGCAGCATTCCAGCTTTGCAGATTCCACAGGGATAAGTCCGCTCCAATCTGACGAGCCGGGGATTTGGCACTCCAGAGCTTTGCTTGTCACAATATTGATTTAGAAATAATTACCCAGACTGCTTAGTGATTCCTCCGGTGTTTGCACGTATATCCTGCTTCTCCCTGCATGCCAATGGAGGAAGAAACCAGCTCTTATTTTCACCTCTGATTATATGTATCAAACATAATCTGGGGGAGAGAGATCTGAGCGTCCTTTTTAAATACAGCTGGAGCAGGAACAGCAATTTCCATCAAAGCCGATAGGACAGTGTGCAGAGTGTGACTGACACCTGCCCTCCCTCTGACCGATCATTGAATCATCTCAGATGAATATGAATGATCAAATCACACGATCAAGTCGGCTGATAGGTGATCGGCCTCTGACGCTCCTCCTCCTCCAAAGTCTCCTGACATGGCATCCAATTAGGAAGGAGGAATTTCCATGCTGCAAAGATCAAACCTGACGACTTCCCATTACAACTGCTGGGCAGCACTGCAACTGGGAAATTGCAGCCTCGGTGAGAAATACGCTGCATCGGGCTGTGGACAGAAGGATGTGGAGCCCCCCCGCGCTGTAAATCACTGGAGTTTACTGCGCTGTACTTTGCAACAGCTTTATGACACCGAGGGAGAATGTTGCGGAGGCTGCACCATCTGCAGGAGCCGCTCCGTGTCATTAAAGCCGGAGCAGCAGCTTCAATATGTATTTCACAAGCAGCACGTCAGGACCAACAGGCAGGGAGCCTCTCTGCTGCCCCGCGGTCCGTGTGGCCTGTGGCACATCTGCTCTGCTGAGAGGATTTGATAAAGAGTCTGCGCGGCCCATCCAGCACGGCTGCTCAGCAGGGCTAAATGATTGGGAGACATGCTGACTTTAAGAGCTCTAATAGCACTAGATCATATAACCCATCGCTACTGCCCCGCTGTAATAGACTAATTATGGCTCTGTGCGATACAGAAGACAGTGACAGAGCACAGTACCCCAACCCCCCCCCACCCCCCCCACCCCCCCCCCCGCCTCTGATGCAGCCTCCCAATCCATATCTCATGCTTTATTAGAGAGGGAGCACACGGTAATCCCCTTCAAACATCTCGCTGGACGGGCAAAGGATGAATTTTGGATTTGTGCA
Organism: Pleuronectes platessa; assembly: GCF_947347685.1. NCBI lineage: Eukaryota > Metazoa > Chordata > Actinopteri > Pleuronectiformes > Pleuronectidae > Pleuronectes > Pleuronectes platessa. Next base: position 15,526,503 of record NC_070642.1, read on the forward strand.
TGAAAGGTTCTCCTGTTTTTTTAATAGAAACCATGTGGCACTGATCGGATAACAACCACTGCAACTAATGGGACAGAATTAAACCAGCAGAATAATGGGTGCTCTTTCTTTTTTTGGGCCGGAAACCTGAAACATTATCATACAAATGGGCTCATAATTCCCCTTAAACCCACCAGAGGTCCTTGAAGCTTAAAAATCATGTTTCATTTGACAGCGTTTTATATTTAATGCAAAATGTTGTATAACATGTTCCAGCTGATTAAACTTAAGCACGAGGAAATGAGAAAGCGATATCCAAAATGACAGAAATTGGTCACTTAACAATCAGCATGAAATGTGTGTGTGTACTGCTGTAATCACGTCAGCATTATATTATATAACAAATCAAAAGCAACATGGAATCCAACATGATACACATTCCCATGGACTTTCTGACCCAGAGGCCTGTTGGCTGCCTTAAACCGAAATTATTGAGAACAAAATTAGAGTGAGAGCTCCTCCACCACATACTCTGCATGTCTTATTTCCCTCACACGCTCCTAATAATCACTGTGGACGGGCCAAGGAATGTGTCTCGACCCTCTCGTGTACTGTCCACGGTCTCTCCGAGCAGAAATGTCTCCGATCAGCACAACGTCCCTCTTCTAACCTCAATACGAGAACCCAGAGAAAGCCACAGTTTGAGATAAGTACAAAAGTTTAAAAAAAAAATTAAACCACCATAGTCAACATTTTCCAGATGAAATTTACAAGTCTCTTTGAACTCAACACCGTGACCAAAGATTAGACGGTGACTCGCGGCTCTGCAAGGACGCAGAGAGAATCGATTTCATGACTTATGCAAATTCTCATGCGGTGTAGTTTCGATGGTTGTGTCGCAAAAAATATTCCGATACTTTAGCGGCAGCCGTGTCTCTGTGGATCGTTTCATTTTGCCTCATCGGTGAATAAGTTTGGCTTTCAAGGTCACGAGAACAAAGAAAACACTTGGTCGAGGTTAATGAAATAAAAAATAAGTCTTTCATTCTCCCCGGAGCACTTGCAGGTTTTTCACTTCACCTCCAGGTGACTCAAGAGTTGTGGTTATTTAACTCACACCAAGTCGTCTGGCAGTGCAGCGAATCGGCTGCTCGGGTCTGAATACTTAATGAGCACATCTGCGCAAACACACAGGAACCAAATGACCAACTCTGAGAAATCTGTGGGCTGATTTCCTCAACTGGGCTCATCTCTATTAGCGGAGGTCTCTATTACTCTGTGGTAATAACACGTGGCAGTGCCGGCAGATGGTTGTCACCTGTGAGTAAATCACAGCTTTCTACTGTTTAGTTTATCACACAGACCTTCAAAATAAAATCCTGACTGGTCCGAAAACCTCCATTATCAAGGCAGGAGATTGATGCGGGTGTAGAAAGAGTCAGAGGCTTCAAAAGGTCCACACACACACACATATACGAGGCCAATACAAGTCAGTCCTCGGCTGATTGATCACAATCAATTTCCAGTTATTGGCTATATGGAAAACCGTTTTAACATGGAATGGCCTTTGTGTGACCCGGGGGAGAATACATTAACCTTTTTAGACCACAGGCTCGTAAACCCACCCGCTACTGGGTCACATGGCCTGGACAAATTAAATGTGTTTTTGTCAAATGTAAATAACTGGAACACGGCTGCAGCAAATGTTTGTTTACATTATTGATCGATCTCATGGTTATTTTATTGGAAAACAGTGAAAACAAGAGATATTTTGTTGTTGTTGTTTGTTTTGCATCGGGTTATTCCCTGCTGTGTTTTTCTTGATGTTCGACTAAGTTCCAGAAAACATCAGGAGCATTTGACTCAGATGTTCTCGTTCTCACATTTAGCTCTTTATGAGATTTATTCAGAAAAACGTTTGAAAACAGCTATTGACTGATCCCTGCTGGTGCAGCTCGATCGGCACCACGTCGCTGTGATGCAGAGAAGCTGTCTTCTGGGTTTAAGATCAGGGACGTCTTTAATTTTGAAAATCAGGAGCAGACACGTAAAACACAGAGTTGAAATAGCAGAGGTACCTTTCACAGCCCTGTGATCAACCTGTGACTCATTTACTCTCAGCAAGGTTCTCAATAACTCCCCATTCAAACACCATTCGCTATTTATTTTTCAAACAGGAGCTGCTTCTCTTAAGAGAATGAACTCCACTATGCAGAAAAACTCAAATATAAATACCTTTTGTGAGGCTAATAGAAAAGAGCAGTCTGATTTTTACTGGCACTGTTACACCCCCCAAACAAATCTTGGCAAAGTGAAGCGAGCTTGTCTTCCTACACTTACTTGAGAATCACCAGGAGCAGTTACATTTCATTAAAAATGGTTTGTGAATTTGTTGCACAAAGTTAGAACTGAAGCCATGCATTGGTTCCAAATGAAGAATTGTTATGGTATTATTAAAGGCGGCCAATTAACGGGGCATTCATGCAAAACAGAGGCCGGGTTAGTGCTGCTCTCAGCAAACCTTGATGAATAGAGACAGGCGCACCGCTGGGGAAGAGCTGCTACGACTGTATGTTCCACTGTGGCTGTGTTCTCTCTGGGAAGACGTGTGAGGTGCTGCAGACAAATGTGCAGCGACGAGCATCTCTATTTGAACGCCTGGTGAGCAAAATGTTTAATGAGCTTTAATCCAAAAACATTCATCACATCTTTCACCATGTGTTTTCATTTGGAGGAGAGGGGAGGTCTGGTTGCATTTATTGATTAAGTGACTGAAGAGTGATGACAAATTGCAGCGTGAGTAATGGAAACTCTTCTGTCTCCTGCAGCCCCGACAACGATGAGCACAAAAAGTAGTTGTAGACTTTATTGTGTGAAACCAGTGGTTTTGTCAGATCTACAGCTTTCTATATGAAGTCAATATTTTTATCTTTTTCATCAAATTTGATTGTCACATGATAAAACCAGTGAAAAGAAATGCCGATATTAGAGGGTAAAAAATGTTCAATATAAATAAATCTGCCGATAAGTATTTATTTTATACATTTTAAAAATTAGGTGTTATCAAACAATTAGAAAGAAATTTAATTGAGGCTTGAATTTTAATATAGAGTCACATATTAAAAGTTTCCATATCCGTGCATTATGTCAATCAGAAGCTGATTTTTACCTAGTAACCAATAAATCGGTCCGGCTGTGGTTACTGGGCAAAGTAGCTGAAACTGAACACACGTCTCATATGTTGGTCCTGACACGCGTGTGAGCCGCTCTGGCCTCTGATCTCTGGGATTGTTGACACCTCCGCCGTCACCTCCTCCACCGTGGACCCTGTGCACAGGTGCTCCCTGCATACATTTGCATTAATGCACCTGATGCAAGCTACAGTAAATCAATACCGAGATGTGCAATGCTCTACACAACCAGAATCACAGCTATAATTCCCGCACCCTGCTGATTTACAAGCAGGGACTGTTGTGCACTAATACAATTTCTGATTCATCATGGTGGAGGGAAACAGAATTAGACCAGACACCAGAGAAATGCTGCTGCTGCTGCTGTAAAAACTCTTTACTGTGACTGATATGAAACAGTGGAGATCTGTCACAGTGTGATGGGGACACGCCATGCAGGGCTGTCTTGTTCAGGGCGCCCTGCTGCCGTGAGGGAGAGAATCCTCCAAGTCCAATCAGATCACGGTTGCCATCATGTTTCGGAAGGTGGGAAAAAAGCCAGAAGGAGATAATGCTGCACCTCACCAAGTCATACCGGGAGTGAATCTTGCCCCCGAACAACAAATCTGACAATCCAGAAATAGTTTCCATGAGTCGACGTGCTGCTTGTCATTACACGGTTCAGTTGGATTTCCAAGGATAAGGCACACGGATGTTAAATCTGGGAATAATTTGTGCCAAAGGAAAACAAACACAAAATGTGTGAAAGCGCATCTGCCTTCTCTCTTTCTCTGTGATGCCCTCTGACTACGAGAAAACATGTTGAGCTGTATTTTCCTGAAAACGCAGACAGTGTCTGCCTATCAAGGATGTGGCCGGGTCCCCATTCACCCACTGAGGAGGAAACACAAAATAATGTACAATTAACCCTCGCACATCAGCACAACATGCAAACAGTCGAAAGGGCGGTGAAGGCCAATATTTAGCGACGCACAAAGAGTTCTGATCGAGCGCCACGTGAAAGACACATCTGCACCCACTTCAACAACAATGGTTGCCATGGTAAAGCTGAGGCGCTTGAGTCGCAGATTTCACTTTCTCCTTTTCGCTCTTCAGCTCCTCGAGGGGAACTGACGCCTTAAAGAGCATCACATTACTGCCAGCTCGGGAAATGACTGATTTCCTTTGATACTTGTGAGTTTTAAATTAATAGAAATACTTTATTATGATGATTAGGGGTGAGTGGACATGAGGTGGATTATTTATAATGTCTAGAAGAGCAGACAGTGGAATCCAGAGCAAATTCAAAATCTAAATGCAGCCACTTTTCTGTCTATTTTTAATTATTTCCTCGTGCTTGCAGCAGATAAGGAGCTTAGGTTTGTGCTCGTGCAACACTGGCCTAATCTGGTTTTGACTGCCCTCTTACATGCATGATAGGCCGTCCAGATGGATTGAATTGTTCCAATAAAACCGGCCAGCCAACGGTATTAGAGTAATCCAGTGTCATGTTTAAGTAATTTTATTTACTAGTCGAGTTTCGGCCAATAAGGAACGAGTGAGAAGACTGGATGTTTGTTAGGTTGAAAAAAAACAAAACGAGATGATGCAGGGAAAGTTTCCCAAAGTCTCATCCCAGTGGAATAAGTCATTCCCACATTCTCATTAAATGGCAAACAACAAACTCCTTTTTTCTCTGTGTCAGCATTCTGAAGAACCCGATACAAACTGAGCATTCACACCAGAGAAATGTGCACTGATCAGCCTGAAAGAAAGCAACGTGAAACAAGCCTCACAGGAAAGTGAGACTCGGTCACTGAGCTGCTCTCGGGTCATCTGGGGGAGAAAAGAATGGCCACTATACGCAGAGGGGGTCGCCCCCCCCCCCCACGCGCCCTGTCGGCCGGACGTCCCGGCAGCAGAGGCGCGGGGGGGGGGGGGGAAACAGGCTCGGCGTTTGTTTACCAAACAGCGGCCGCCGGGAGCGGAGGGTGTCGGGGTTGCGATCGGGTTCACGATTCCAGGTCACAAGTGGATTTAAGCGGCACTATGTAAATGACCTCTCCTATAGGATTTCACTGAGCACTAATCTGTGTGTATGACCCAGACTCATCACCCAGCCCCCCCCCCCCTCCCCTCCCAAATTAACAAAGAGCCTCTGTCAGCGAGTTTTCTGAGAGAAAGAGAGAGAGCAGACGGAGCAGCACACACACACACACACACACATACACACACACACTTACACACACACAATGGATGAAACCCGCTTTTCTAGGAAACAGATGAATTAGCCGAGTTCTTTCTGCTGCTCCTTCACTGTGGAAGCCACGATTTCAAAGTAACTTACAAAGCTAAAATAAATACACATTCAAAAACAAAAAAAGTACACACGTGTATGATTAATCCAAATGTTGCCGTAAGAGGGAAATATCACTGAAGCTGCTCCAACGGCTCGATCGGGGCTTGCAGCAGTGACTATGTTAAACTTTGCAATAGTGCATGTGAGTGCACGCTGTCTGTCATTGTGACCCACATTGCATTTGGCAGCTCAAATCCATCACACTGTAGTTGTGTATCAATTAAAGAGGGGAGACAAAACGTGCCAGACGTAAATCTGGCACCCAGCCACAACACTGAACCTGTCTGGGTCTGACGCACTGGTCTGAGTGGGTCCTGACCCTGATTCCAGCCGGAGACAGGAATAAAACAAACTCCTGAAGCTGATGTATGAACACAGAAAGGAAAAATAATATATAGTCGCTTACCTTCATGAGTGAATGTGTTTCCCATCACAGTGTGCAACCAGAGGAGAAAAGAAAGAAAAACAGCAATTAGTGAGTTGTTATCATTGCAACACTTTTTTTTTCATTGTGTGTGTGTGCTTTGCGCTTCCATGACGCGAGTGTTCAACTCTCAAATGCAAACCAGTAAGGAAATCACACTTTTCACAAACACTTCCATTAACAGAAAACACAACAGTAGGTTGTTCCTTTCAAGGAAAATAAAGCTATATCCTGTTTGCTTCGCACAACACATTCGCACCTTCAATATTTAATAAACGAAGAAACAGATTCTCCAGTCCTGGGTTCTGCTTCTCAGTCGAGCTTCACTGAACTTCGAACCAACAGGTGAACAGATCTCAGTGCAGCAGCTCCAGGCTCCTGCTGCAGGTCGTCACTCGCCGCGGCTCAATTACTGCAGGTCACTTTCACAGTGTCAGACACAAAGCCGCAAACCAGCGTCACCACAGGCCAAACAAACAGCCAAGTCCAAACAGGCAGGTTTATACTGGGCACTGCACTGGTGTAATGTAATTATAACTTCCTGCATGAGTGGAAACGGGGGGCTCAGCGCGCCACCGGGCCCTCGGGCGTGCTCTCGTCACCCGGCAGGAGCCACGCTTCCCCCGGCCTTTCCCACCTCTGTGGAGACCAGATGAACGATTCCACTCGACCTCCGACCTTCAGCGGCGGATACGTGACACACAGTTAGAAGCACATTAGCAGCTGAGCGCCTGCGGGCATGCCGGGGTTCGGCTGAGTCAGGATATTCCTACAGGACGTGCCTGTGTGTCCAACCCTTCAGGATTGAATGACTGAGGGTCTTCATCTATAGTAGTGCATTCCTCCGAGGGCTTGGTATTTAGCAGGAGAGCATCTTGAGGGCAGGGGCTTATAGAACACGCTGCCACTCACTTTCCACACACTCAATCACTCACTCTCTCTCCTTCAATGCATAGTGACCTACTTCCTGAGCCTTGGCCTGCACCCCCGGCTCTCCTGCCCTGTGCTGCGACAGGCAAGACGGAGAGCAAATGAAGCTTTTGGGGTGATGCCTGTCACAGGGCGTTTTGTCCACAGGATCACGAGAGAGCACGCAACCCACCAAAAAAATAAGAAAAAGAAACACAGCGGTGTGCCTACAGGTTGCCTTGGTAACCTATTACAGTCTTACACAAAAAAAAATACCACACAAGCACGGCAAAAGAGGAAGGAGGCCAGACTCCTGACATCCCATAATGAGCTGGATGTGAATGGGGTTCAGCGGGGGGGCTTCACTCGGGGGGGCTGCCAACATAAATACCCGGGATTCATGCTCCCGTTCGACAAGGGGAGAGCATCAAATAGAGGAAGTTGTCACAGGAGGGGGGGGGGGGGGGGGGGGGCAAATATCAGGGGGATTTTCAGCATCAAAATATTGTGCTTGTTTGAAGCGGAGGTCAAGTGTAGATGCAGGGGAGATGTCTTATAAAGGGCTCGGGGGGGACAGATGAAATCACACACACACACACGCACACACACGCACACGCACACACACACACACACACACACGCACACACACACACACACACACACACACACAGACTGCCTTTGGTCAGTGCCTGGAAGAAAAAGCTCTGTCATACTTCTTCTTGTGTTTTACATCCCAGGGCTGTATCAATCTCCTGGGGGGGACGGGGGGGACCTGGGGCGGGCAGACCGCTGACTCAACAGGAAGCGGTCTGCCCACGTGGCATCTAATCAGCCTCTGGCCTATAAAGACGAAGGGGATGAGATGCTGAGAATCACCAGCATCTTAACACTGATTTCCTGTGCTGTCTCAGATTTATTATATACGCTACATTTTCTCTTTTCCTCCGGTTTTTAAAGTTTTCCTTCAGCACTTAAGGGACTGGAAGAGGCAACCAAACGAGACGATGATGCCGCCTAATTTCCTGTTCACTCATTCGCCTGCGAACAGCCCTCAAACTCTCCCAGAGAGAAATCGTCCGTCGTGCCACGCTCGTCTCGGACTCTTTTCTGACAGCCCCCGAGCGTCGCAGATATCGAGCAGATTACGCAAGATGAATTCGGAGCGCCCCCCCCCCCCCCCGTGGCCCAGTGGGATGCTAACTGGTACTGAGATGCATGTCTGCTTCCTCACGCAGCAGTCACGCTGATGTGCATCTAGTCGAAAGGCCTGTTTCAGAGCAGGCGTGACACGGAAGTGGTGAGACAGCTATCACCGAGCAGCCAGAAGAAGAAACGTGCCGCCCCCCCTGCAGGGAGGAGCAAACAAGGAGCAGTGTTGAGGAGGGAGTAAAGTCGTGTGTTCCTCAAATTATGGGGGAATTTTGATTAAAGATGGGGTTTTTTTAAGCTGGTGAAGGAGGCAGCTCTGCATTTTAATTTACAGCACATCAACACCAGCGGCAGCCCTTATTAGCAAAAGATCATTTTAGTTTGGGGGTTGGCAGGAACAGTTCCAGAACATGTACGGAGCAGATGACTCGGACATTCACGTTCTCACACACAGCCCCTCTGGAAGATTTCAGGAAAATGTGCAGACTTCAGTACATTTCTGAAAGCAGCTTTGGAGTGTGGTTATAACAAACTGACATTTCCCTGCAAGATGTTTCACCAAACTGGAGAACTCTTCTTTAAAATGATTTAAAAATAACCACACAAAGGAGAAAACACACATAGTCTGTTAATTCCATGTATATTCTGTCATAGTTCACGCATTGTGTTGTCTCAGGGCCTTTTGTATAAACCTGATTCTGATTCTAAAAACAGGACATGATCTTGCATGGCTCTCCATACAATATAAATACTATTTATAAATATGCAGTCATTCCTGATGGGCCTTGCTGAAGCTAACATATCCTTACAAAGTATAAAGCTCATCAGTAGTATTATATATTAACACTATATTACTATAACTACTAACTAAGAAAAAATATATACCTGTATTCCTATTGTGTGTCTGTTGCTGTTATTGACTCTAGTTAATATGAGCAGCAATAGCAACCATGGCCTAACACAGAGGATAAAGAAAAGAGCAGCACCTAGAGAAAACATAGTCCACTTAAACACAACTGCTTTTAAAGAGAGTGAAGCATTGTGGGAGATCCTCTAAATCCGCCCCCGATGCTTGTATAAACAGTGTCAGTCGTGTAACATCTGAGTCTCAGCCTCTGAAGACATTATTCCATTTCATAACAAAAGCCTCCTCAGCCTCTTAGCAAGTGAAGAGGGCCCATCATCAATATCCCGACGCGAGGAACCTTGTGCTAATCAACAATGAGAACACTCAAGCCGTTGTGATTTAGGCTAACGATCGCGGAAACGAGGATGAGAGGCTTTGATTTCCAGACAAACACATTAAAGAAATAAGATGTTAGTCTTAGGAGGGATGAGACTCTTTTGTTCCCTATAAAATATACAGCTATAAGGGTGGAGAAAGAGAGGAAGTGATCAGTTGTGTGTGTTTCAACGTTAAAAACAAAACAAGAGCAACACAATGATATATTTACAGTCTTTTCCTCTTCTCTGCATCATATCCACACGCTGCCAAACACCAGAACATCCATTCTTAGCAGACTGTACAATATGAATGACCACTTTACATAACAATTGATATAAGCCTGGATGTGGGATTCCTGCATGACAATGAAGACCTTCTCCACACATAATTGCCGCCCTCATCTTCCAGTGCTGCATTGTCGTCCATGTCCTAAACAAAACCTAAATATGGATGCCACTGGAGTGGATAAAGATCTTGTGTCATCTTCAGAGTATTGGTAATCTTGTTACTTGTTCCATTTACAGATCACTGAGGATTAAAGTCGTCCGCTGGTTCTTAGAAATGTGAACTCAAGTCTGGGTGAAGTGTGGTCACCGGTTGCTCCGAGGCGAGGGGGGGGGGGGGAGGTAGGAGGGGGGGTGCGAGGGGGCACTGGCGCTCAACTGTTCCATAAATGGGAGTGGACAGGGATCAGAGCTGCAGGGGCTGCTGGGGCTGCTGGGAAAAGAAGCTCAGTCCTGCAGCTCATTGTTCCGGACTGACAGTGTACTCTCATCCGCCCGGGGGGGGGGGGGGGAAAGAAAAAATTCTTCACCCGGCCACAGAAAAGGCTAAGTGACCATAACAAAGACTCGTATTACCATACAGGCGGCCCGAGAGACCCGCGATGCCGAAGCATTCCCATGCGGCTGTCCTGCTCCTGGCATACATCGTGTTAGCAGTCCCCCTCGCTGTTGTCTGGAGATTTCAATGAGAAGGAGATAAAGGCCAAACAGGAGCTGAAAATGACTTTAACCGAGCTACATTTCCTCTCCCGGAAAAAAAGGTTTTCAATTAGGGGATGCATTTTTAAATAGAGCAAATCGAGGCGATCGATTTTAACACTAAAGTTCAGTCTCTCTATAAATGAGCACTTAGTCACTATATCGTCTAACTACAGCAGTCATATTCATGAACTGACTCCTGATCTAATGGTTCCTATATAAATTATTTAACTTTTAAATGATGTGGAGCATATGTAACGAGTGTAATCGCTTCACACTCAAGTCTGCGGGAGGAAACCTTTTACAAACAGGGGAACAGGTAGAGAGGTTCCGATGCCAGCATCGGAAAAGGCTTCTGCTACTGCCGATAATGCCAGGTTGCATTAGGCCTCACAAAAATGGAAACAATCATTACTTCAAAGCAGGGTTGGTATCATACAACTTTTAAAATACCTTATTTAAGTTGTTTTAAAAAAAATACTCTGTATCGTACTGGAATTGGTATTGAAAAGGGGAACACTATATTGGAGCAGCTCTAAGTACAAGTGTATCAGAGGCAGCTCTTAGTTAAAAGTTTAAAATGACAACTTTTAATGACTTTTTTGACAATGGTTATTTACATCACTAAAATGGTATTCCAGCAACTTTTTCTGTAGCTTCTAGTTTTTCTAACTCTGTAAAGCCTGGTTGTTTGTCTGCCTGTCTGACCGCCTGTCCGTCTCTATCCCTTCCTGTACGTTGGCTTGACAGCTCTGCCAGGCTATTTGTGTTTCAGCCCGTCTGCCCTGTCTGCAAGTAAGTGAGAACGAGGTGAAGCTGGGTGAGGATGTTTGCTGGAGCGGAGAAAATTCCTGATGCATGACCCCAGCGCTCAGGCTTGGACGGCGAGCTGTCAGTCGGCCAGTCCATTGTTTGGCTTTTGTGTGTGACAGCAGCTCTGTACAGCATGGATTCATGGTGAGGAGGTGATTTACCGGATTAACGACACTTCCCCTGTCGCTAAAGGCCGTGACCACTGCCTGTTAGGGGCAGATTATCAGCCTTGCTGTTATTATGCAGGAGGCTCAGGCCTGAGATCAAACCAGGAATATTCAAAAAGGACAAGTGTTGACCCACAGCATGGGGAAATGTTCTGAGCTACTCTCTAGGCTTTAGGCCTCTCTCCCTAGTCCCACATTTTTCCAGGATATTGACCTGAATATTCAAATTCTCTTAATGAACATTCATTCAAAAACATTTCTTCAAAGCCCCCTGTGTCGAAATAAATATGAGCTTGACCTAATCCTCTTTAAACAAAGCTGAGCATTGGAAATCTGTCATTTGACTGGTTACATAAACCTGTGCCTTTCAGGAAAAGTCACACCGGGCCACCAGCAATGAAGACAAGCTGTCAGATAGCTGCGTTTGAGAATAAGAGAATATTTTATCGGGCAAAAATTCTTACGACCCTGTTCACACATTTGACTTGAGCCACGGCTTCGGTTCAATGTGTAACGTGAACTAGAAGACTAAACTGAGGTTGGAATGATCTCAGATAGTTGAATGATGGCGCCAGGCCCTGAGGGCATAAGGCATTGTGTGAAAAAAAACATGTGGTGGGACCAGAGAAAATGGGGAGAAAAGTGGGACCAGTATGTATTTCCAGATTTGTCTGAGAGACTTTAAGAAGAATTCTCAGGGGCTATTAAAGTAAACAGGGGTTGGTTTGGCCCGGCGGTGGATGAGAGATCTGCTGACATGAAAACTGTGGTTTTGGGGTTCACCAACAGCAGATGAAGCTGCACCAAGAGCGCACATCTCAGACGTTAACGGATGGTGACCTCAGATGGCTACACGAGCATCCCAATACACAAAGATATCCACAAGAATGCATGGCTATACCCAGAGGACGACATACCAATCAGATCATACTGTATACTGTTCATTAGGCACATGTCTGTTTTGTGGCTCAAAGCCTGGATCCATTGAAGTGAATGACGGATGAATGCTTTTTCATGGCTGTATGAAGTATAAAAGTGTGTTTTGGATGAGCTGAGAATGGATGAACTGAATGATGTGTTGCAAGGTTAATCCAAGCAAAAACAAACTTATTCAGACGACTCCTCTCAGAGGCCAAAGGACTCCAACACCTACTGAAGCTTTAATGATGTGGGATTCAGATTTGAAGCAGTCGCAGTGGAGCAACTATTCATCCCTGCATGAGGCAGCGTGGCAAGCGATTAACAGTTAATGAACAGAACAATTGACTGTAACATGTACGGAGGTCAGAAAACAGCAATTAAAGTGATGAACTCCAGCCCCTCCATACTGAGCCTGTCGAGAGTGATCCACTAATGATGAGCATGACTTCGCTGGACAGAAATATTAAAGCCAGCTCAAGCTTCTCTTATTGAAATATGAAATTTGAACCTTTTCATACTTTGATATTAATTTCAAACCTTGTTCTGGTGGCATATATATGTTCTGGCTCTGTTATCAAAATGTGTAAACTGCAGGTCTAAATATACTATTAGAACATGTTTGTTATGGTCAAGTGACAGTTGGAAAGAAAGAGGCTAAAAGCTAAGCTATGCTGCCTTTATGTTTGAAAAGAGATATGTTCATTCCAAATGATGTAAACATCACGTTTTTAAGCGAATAGAGTTGGAATTTCTTCCTCTTGTCTTATGGTCATCTCACTTACTTATGGCTACTCTGCCCCCAAACAACTTTCCATGGTTCTGCTCTGTTTTATCTGTTTTGCTGATATCCGCAAACTTTCATTCGCATTACTTCACATTTCCGCTTTCCGTCCACACTACTTTGAGTTTTCAATCGCCTCAATTGAGAAGTTTGAAAACGCTGCTTTGGGGAATGCTAGTGTGAAAACACAGGGGGGAGCATTATAGTCTGGACGGCAGGAAAAAAGGAGAGGTTTGGAAATGATGAATCACCTGCATTCTCTTCCTGACTGGTCCTTATCAGCCACCACTCAACCACCAGACGTGAAGGAAAAGCATCGTAAACACTTACAGTTTCAGATTTCTAGATTAGCGCACTAGCTGATGGCCGACCTGGCATTTCTGAGTCACTCACAGAAGCATTTCCGATGCTGGTATCGGAACATCTGTACCTACACCCCTGATCTATTTAGAATAACCTGTTTGAACAAGGCTGTGCTCGCAGCCTTGATTGTGAAGCGATTCCACTTGTTACATTTGCTCCAAATCATTTTAAAGTTAAATAATTAATATTGGAACCCACTCCTACAGTTCTTATACTTGCAAGGAGACACAGTAGATGAACACAGAAAACACAACACTCACGGGGAGATTAACATTTGTGTTGGAATGTGCTGGAGCCCATAAATGTTTTGTAAATGCTTGGAATATTAAAAGCGGTAAACCACACAAGACAAAAGCGTATCTACAAAAACGCCGCTGGTTCTTCTTTTATAAAAGAAGATGTGCAACACACACAGTTCTTGTGCGAGTGTGTTTGTGTGGGCGTGTTTGAGGAATGTAGTAACTGCCAGGTAATTAGGGTTCGGATTCAGGTATGTGGAGCCGCAGGGAGGCCAGAGCATGAGACAGACGGGACAGACAGACACTCAGTGGGTTTGGAATATGGCTTAATCCCCTGCCAGGCACAACCACTACAAAAGCACTCAGGTAGGGACATATCGACACTGGTGTGGTCTCCCTGATCAAAGCTTTCAGCGGGGCCCTGCCTTCATGCCTTCGAAATGGACCAATTAGGGATAAGGAGGGGTTGAGAGTCGGTTGCGCTGCGTTCCGTGCACCTAGCTGGCAAGGGCTTCAGACGAGGTAATTATACACACTCTCCCTCTGTCTGTGTAACACTCATACTCCGTGGTATCATGCCTCACTCATCTCTCTACACCCCTACATTATATCCCTTAAACACAGTCCAAGATGGGAGGCTGACATGAGCCAAACTGTAGCTACATGTAGAGCAGCTGAACCCTGTTGTCGAACCCTCCAAAAAACGACTCCATGCCTCGAGAAAATCCACCGCTAAGCTGCGACCGGCGTACGTCTCCTCCCTCATCATTCTGATTTATGGAGCTTCTCTGAGCCCCGTGCATTACAGGGCACACTGTCATTGTTCATTTTTAACAGTATCTTCCTGGGAAAGAGGATTGAAGCAAAAATGACAAGGAATTTGCCCAGTCATGTTTTTAGAGGAGCAGAGTTCAGCTTTTTTCTTGTTCAACAAATCTCTTGTTCAACGAAAAGACGGTGCTGTCAGATTTCTGCTTTTCTCCTGGTTAACTGAATATTTTTGAGTATGGGACAAACAAGCAATTAATAGAGAAAAAATGTGGTGAATTGATTATGAAAATCAGTCATATTCAACCATATTCGTGGATGAAATATTGCTCCACTATCACCGACTGTGTCACGGCTGAGTTTCTGCACAGTTGGCAGACTTGGTATCACAACACTGAAAGAGAGACATGCTTAACCAAAGAGCTTGAGCAATATTTAAAAGTCCTCGGAGCACATGTATCGCTGAAAGAATTACAGCATTATGCAATAATCCAAAACCCTGCGTCTGCCATTTAAGCCAGCAAATAATGTAAATTAGAGATTACAGGAGCAACATATGGTTTGATGTTTAAATGCCTTTAAACTTGTCTCTGTGGTGACTTCTTACAAAGCCCCCTTTTCCTGTGCGTGACCTCCCCTCCTCACATGCGTGGGAGTCAAAGGTAATCAGCTTTATCAGACTGTAGGTCACACATGACCCCCGAAGGAAACACAGCATTAAGAATGTTTGAGGTTACTGCAAGTTTGCATTGTGCATTACACTACAATGTACAGAGGCATGACAAAGTTCAAGTCTGGTTTCTACCACTGTGTAAATGCTTAGTGAGAAAGAAGGGGAGCCCATTTCCAAAAGGCATAAAGTTAAAGATAACACATTGCTTCAATATTTTAAGTAAGAATACTTTAAAGCTTTAACAGATTCAGAAAAAATAAAGAAGGAAAAGGCCCCGAAGCTAAATTTGAGCACCCAGCATGGTCTGTAGTTAGCAGCAGCCTCTCCAGGAAGGATCACAGATTGTAGATGCCTGTTTTAGCCGGCTAAGTCTTTCACTTCTTGTTCTTGGGTTTGTGCCCATTTTTCCTCAGAAAAGGCTTTTTCTTCTGTAGGATTTTTTTGGCCGTCTTGTATGAGCTGCTCTTTTGAGGTCTATCCACAGATTTGCAATGATTTTTTTGGGGCTGTAGCAAAGCTTCAGCTTGAGGTGTAGTACATTGTGGATTTCTAAGATGATTATCCTGTTGTAGAAGCCTAACAGGCGGTGTTATGTTTTCTGGTATTTAATCAATTCCATCCTTCCTTCTACCAGGGAAATGTTCCCAATGCCACTGGCAGCAACACAAGCCCAAAGCATTATCGATGAATTATGTGGTGAGGATGCAAGAAAAGGTTTTCCTCTGATGACTCCTCCATGAAGGTCATGTTTGTGTAGGTGTTGCGCTGCTCAGTAAGAGCAATGCATTCCCCTCCCAGAAGCTGATGAATCTTCCTGAAGGTCTTTTGGAGAAAAACAGACCTCTTGATTTGGCTTTCTAGCAAATCTTTGAATAGTGCTTCCAGAGATTCATGGGCACTTAAACACCAAATCCTTTATTCTGGACCTTAAGACGTTTGTATTCCGAAGAGGTGTGAAACGTGACCCGGACCACGATCTGGCCCAACAGACCAAAATTTTGTCGACCCGAAAGAGTAGGTCCAGATTTTTGCAGTGAGAAAACACGTTCTTGACAGATTGGACCAATTATAGGAAGTTGAGAGAGGAAAAGTACAACAGAAGTAGAAAAACCAGCATAATCCTTACTGGTTTTCCTACAAATGGAGTTTGTTTACTTTGCCAAATGATGAAATGGCTACCTGAGATCACTTTGTGTGTTAGGCAACCACTGAGATGAGCCCATGGCTAGTTTAGATCCAAGACCTTGGTTAAAGTTATCTGAAACAAATATAATCAAAATGTTGAAAAGAAGGTTGAATGACCTTTATGCCTTTTGGACATCCGTTTGTCTTCCACACAGGGACAGACATTTTGAGCCGGGGTTTTTCAAACGTTTTCTAACAAATTCAGTGTCTTTTTTTTTAATGAGAAATTTGAATGATCCCCACCAGAGTAATCACAGCGAGTGTAATCATAGCTGCAAACATGACAGAGCCGCGGAGAGGCAGAAAACGTGCGGTTGTGTTGATTTGCAGGTGTGTTTGCAATCTGGATCCTGTCACAGACAGATGCTCGGGCCTGCTCTCTTGTCACTCTCCATCTCTGTTGTGGTGCTTGATGTCTTCATTTCCCTCCATCTCCACTGTTCAAAGAGGACCACAGGGTCATTACTGTGCACATGTGCCGAGACTACCATGGAGTTTCTTTCACGTTTCTACGGCGCGGTTTCTGCATGAAAGCGAGCTGCAGTTCATGTGTTCTGCAGGGAGGCGGTGAGGAAGTGTGTGAAAAACAAACATGTTTACAGCAGCTGAACATCTAGCTTCCCTGTTTGAGGCTGCTGACGAAAGGATCTGCCGCCTGTGCACTGGACCATAAAGTATAGCCTTGACTTTAAAGGCTTGGATTCAGAAATACAGAGGAGGGCATTTTACACATGTCAAACATAACTTAGAACCAAAATAACATTCGCTTCTCCCATTCAACCTACACTTTCCCTACTGATGGGTTTTCTGTTGAGAACTGGCTGAAACCACAGCCTCAACATATTAGAGATTACAAAACAGATGTAAGTATGAATTCTAATAGCTTGCCTGTCTACCGAAGGGGAATATAAGTATTGATAATAGAGCATGCAGCCGCTCCTGATGCAGATACCAGGGGGTCAGGCAGACAGGCTGTCTGGAAGGTGCTAAAAACCTTGGACCAGAATAGCTCTGATAATGTATCTGTCATGAATGTGTGTCATCAGGACCTGTGGCCCGGCCCACTGTGGAGAAAGAAATGGCTCTGCAGTCTCCTGCTTTATTTAAAGCCGTTACCATGGCTGCATAACTTTAAGCTACACGCGTATACTGTAACTCGCATATGTTATTTAAATACAATACATCTCCACAGGCTATAGAGGGAGTGACACTTATACTGCCACGGGCGTACATTTGAAACTTTCCACATGAGCTAGACATCCAAATGGTGAGATTGTTATGGCTTTACAATCGTCAGTTGATTAATCGGAGAGAAGGGTTAGCACAAGTTCTGTGAAATGTCATCTCTCCGACACAGTTCGCACGTCCAGGGAATAAAAAGCAGCTCAAAAGCCAGTTGATCATGTGAGAAACAGAACAGTAGGAGTGAGACCCGCTCGCTCCCTTCCTGCTGAAATAAGAAAACCAGCTGCAAATACAGCTTAAAGGCCGCTTTCCCACATTTGCACATGCTCCCAGGAGATGGGTGGTCAAGTCTAACTGACGGAGGGACAGACAGACACTCCCTGACTCACAGTGCCAGAAGTTGAAAACCATCCAGTGAATGGGGGATTTCTCCGGGATGATTAAAGAAATGTGTGAAGTGGCTTCTTTTTGCAGTTGTTGTTTTCTTGCCTCACACAGGACCCCACACAGAATGTTCCCCAGACGGGAAACTGATGCACTCACGACAAGCTACAGCTGTTTTGAGACTTGAACTCTGGAAACATTCTCCAGTTTCTTTCACGTATGAGGAACACGACAGACACACAAACAAATATTTGGAGAAACTGAGTCGGTTCAAAAGATACATTTGACATTGTAAAAAACCAGCACCCTCTGAAGAGCCATTAGTGTGTGCAGCCCATTTCATTGTCTGGGGGCGAGAGCACCATCAAACCTTAGTGTTCCAGTCCAGCAGGTCAGATGCTGCAGGGGTCAAAGGTCACCGTGATAGCCATCAGTCCTCCCCACTCACAGCTGCTCTCCATAGAAACTTAAACCTGGTACTTGCAGTTTATGCTTAACAAAGATGGTTTTAAAAGCTCATAAACAAAGTGGCTGTTTGGAGAAAGACCCACGAAAGGAGTGTATGTGGGACTTTTTCCATCTTAGGGGAACGTGATCCATCCCTTTTAGTGCCCTGCTTTTTTTTTTATAACCCAAACAGCAGCTCACTCCGCTAATTGACTTTCTCAGTCCTCTCCGGACAATGGAGCTGGTCCTTGACTTCTTTATGACTTCCCCCTTTATAAGTCATGGGTTGATTGTGCCTTTAAGGAGCTTGTAATAAAGACTAAGCAAACAGGGGGGTTTCAGCAGAATGCCTGGAAAACGCAGAGGCTGGAGTGAAAGGCTGCGTTATGGCAACACGCCAGCCCTTATAGCACGGGGTCAAAATGAAGAGGATGTTAACCCGAAAGAAAATAGAGGGGAAATGAGAAGCTCATGAAAAGTGTTCTCTGCAGGGTTCCACTGAAGCCATGAAAAAGCTCTTTCTTCAGGAAAAACCGCCAAGTTGAAAGAATGGCTTCCTGTGAACGTATTTTACAGGCTACAGCAATAACCTGTAATTCATGATAACGTGTCGTTGAAAACAGAATGCAGCTTATATATATATATAATAAAACAGCTTGACTTGAAAACTTTGTTCAACCTGAGCTCTAACTTACTTGAACGGGAACCGCAGAGGAAAGAGATTCTCCCACATTTCTTCCTACATTGATTTTTTTTGGTTCTAAATGTAAAACTGCTGACATTATTTTTTCACCTTCTCCAACTCTTGGCAGGGATCCACAAGCCTGAAGGGCCTTCGACACCCACAGTGGGCCGACACGGGGTCGTCTGAAACCAAAACCTCATTTCCTGCCAGGGCCAAAGTGCCGGGATATTAATCAAGATAAAAGGAGGGAAAGAGGAAGTGAGACGAGTGTTTGGCATGAAGGGCGCAGAGCTTCTTTTTAGCTAAAGGAAGCTGGTAACAGTTAGTTAAGCGGCTGCCCTTCATTCTGAGTGTGACACTTCTGGATGTCCAGTGCATTGCTTGCATTCTTCAGGCTGGTAAAGCCTCGGGGCCTCTCACGATTCCCAGCCTACACATTGATCAGCTGTTGAGCGGAGGTCAGAGGAAGGACTAACGTTCCTCCACCACCTGATGGTGCGTCTCCTTCACAAACACCCACCGGGTCTTCTCCCCAACCCCGGCCAAAAATGTGCCCATCTATTTACAACCCTCTCCGCATGACACCTAGATTTTTATCAACCACCCATCGGCACAATGCTGGACACTTGCCTCCGCAGCCCGGGTTCAATGGACGGAAATTGGGAATGCAAAACAGAGCAGTAGTGAAAGGACACGCGGCTCCATCAGCCTGCACACAAACAATGGAGAATCTCCCACTGTTTGGCTTCTACTTCCTCCTGACACACAACGCTAACAATGTGGCGCTATTATGACTGAGTCCGTCCACTGTTTACAGCCCGGGATGAGACTAGGATGAGAGCAGATCTCTACGTGGTTTGGTCCTGAGAGGAATCGAACAGTAATTTAAAGTAAAAGATATTTTTGTTATAGAATAAAAAAAATAATACATATAGATCAGTGGGATGGGACATTAAAATAACCTTCCATTTCAACTTAAACTGTACACTGGAGAGATTGTGTCTTGTAACGAGTGGAAGACGGAACAGAGATCTGAAGATAAAACATAATAAACTAGAATAGGACTCAATAAAGCTGAGCCACGACCCAAAGGTTCCATTAAATTCAATCAAGCTGCTATAAACTTCACACACTCACATAGATATCAGTTCTCTCAATGTCGTGAGAGATCTTTTTAAATCAATCTTTTTAAATCAAGATCCATTGATTATTCTCTTAGAAATCATGCAGCCAATCATTAGGATCCTTCAACAAAGATTTTTTGAGATCCGTTTAGAAGTTCGTTTAATGTTGCTTAAAAAAAAACACAACAAAAAAACTTAAAGACGATGTAATATAAACATATACAACACAACTCACAAAGAACAAGGTATGACAAATTACTGATTTGGGCATTTAAAACTACACAAACCTAAAAGGAAGTCTTCAAATGTCATCTCATTAGTCAAAGGCACAGCTCGGATAATCTAATCTATAATGTAAATGATCACGTGTCTTGTTTAAGGAAGCAACCTGTTCCCCATCAGCCATTCACACACACACACACGGGTTCACTCAAATCAAACCAAAGCAGACACGGTCTCTGTGGAGTTGACAAATACTTAAAAAAGCAGATTGATGGTTTCTCCAATAACATGTTGACTCTTATTGCAACAGAAATCTATAAGAAAGTTTCAAATTGAAGATAAGGACTAAATTAAGTCTCCGCCTGCAGTGGATTGAACAACAGGCAGACGAGCAGCTCCGTCTCTTGCTCTCATATTGTTCCCTTATGAGAGATCTAGAAATGCACAACCCATCGCACAAGTGTTTGTTTACATCAGAGGGAATAATACTCTCTCTCAGACGAGGGGTCTCTGCAGCTTTGATAAGGATCATGGGTCTTTATGATACCCAGCAGAGCCCTTTCAGTGAACGGTTTGATAATGGGGGCTGTCGCACATGCAGGATCCTCAGCAGGGGATAGATAGGGCTTCGGAATATATTGTGCCTATATTGCGTATGTTTCTGGCAGGATGACAAACGGCTGAGACAAAGGCACCGACATGCAGAGGAAGGGGAAGAGGGGCTGTCAGACATTTGAGCGTGAAAATCCCAGTGCGCGCCACAGAGGACAGTTTTAATGCGGCTGGAGAACTTGGTTATGCTATACACCGAACACCCCTGGAGATTGACATTGTGTGTCCTGTAATTGCCCCCCGAGTCTCTCCGGTCTCGGCCTCCACTGGGGCTGACATCTCATCTCAAGGGCGGCGAGCAGGGGAGCTCTCTCCAGACCAATCACAGCCCAGTTAGTCAACCCTCCATCAGCTGGTCACAGCTCCATCTCTTAACTCCTCTCACTTCTCCTGGGGAGAAAAGCACTGGGCTGGAGCCAATTCAAAACTACAGGGTTAGGCACACACGCAAACACACACACACACACACACACACACACACGCACACACACACGCACAAAGAGAGAGAGAGCGAGGCAGAAAGACCTTGACCCTGCACATTCCCCTCCGCAGCCTCGACACCAAAGCTTTGGCTCTAAATAAACACAGCCTTCAAAGGGAAAGAGTTTAACCCTCTGGAACCAACACTTTGTTTCAGCCCTGGTTTGACAGATAATCCCTCACAAATCCTGCGTCTCTGTGGGATTCAGCCTGAGACAAAGTGGCTGAAATATGTAGACTGACAAAAAAGAGCTCGTGCAACATGCAAAACTAGGATTCAGAGCTGGAATCGGTTTGAGAGGCTAATTTGGAAGCGAAGCACATACTGGACAGGCTTTATGGAATTGTGGGAATTGGGTTGTGTGTTATTAGATATACAGGAGTGTGGGTATGTGCCTCTGTTTGCATCACACCAGGATCTTTGTCAGTTGGAGAATAAAGTCAAACAGACAAGCCGTTACAAAGCACACCCATAAATAAATAATTATATGCAAATACAGACACTCCATCTGACAAACAGTCCCCTGCTCAGACCCGACACTGAAACATCTGTCCCCAGTGATCTGATCACAAGTGGACAGTTCTGACTGCAGGTGTGAACACGCCCGGGACACAGGCCTTTCAGATCCCATCACTCACACCACATGTGGACGGGCGGTGGGACGCATGCGGCCACATTCTTTTAGCATGTGCGTACATTCGGTCTCTGGAAACAGACATGATGTTTGTGTTTATTTGCTCATGGAGCAGGGAGGTGAGATCTGATCACAAGTGGAGATGCACGTGGGGACGCATTCTAATGCCCGGTGTGAAGCGACGTACTCGGAGCTGTCCACTTGTGACCATGGACGCACATTTATAACAGGTATGAACAGGGCCACATGTTTGATCCCACGCAGACACCATACATCTAAAAGCCTCCATTACTCACTCAGCTACTGAAAAGCAGCTAATCACCCGGCTCTCGATGAGCTGAATCAACGGTTCCTGTTTCCCGAAGAGAACAAAAAACCTTCCCATCAAGAAAACCTGAGGCCTGGATGACTTCATTTCTGAGGAAATAACCCCCCTTTAAATACAACATCAATCAGAGAGATGACTATCGCGTTGAATGAATGAGGGAAATAAAAGTGTCAGGATCCAAAAGCCGGCCTCCAAACCACCTGCACACTATCAGAGCTGGGGGACTGGTTTGGCCTGTTCCTCTCACCAACTGACAGGCAGTTACTCTCGATCGTTATTTTCGCTGAAAGCTGCAAAATGAAAAGTCAGGTCTAATTCTCGGTTGT
The DNA here is from genome assembly GCF_947347685.1 of Pleuronectes platessa. NCBI lineage: Eukaryota > Metazoa > Chordata > Actinopteri > Pleuronectiformes > Pleuronectidae > Pleuronectes > Pleuronectes platessa. The sequence continues at coordinate 15,549,039 of NC_070642.1, forward strand.
TGAAAAAACCCTGCGTGTTGCCGTAGGTGTCCCAGCTCAGGACATGACCTCTGTGTCCTCGCTGGCCTGCAGAGACGCCGGTCGAACGCTGTGTGTGAGCAGCAGACGTTCAGCAGAGCCTTCTCAGCTGGTGCGGCACATGATTCGGTCCTGTGAGAACAAGAGGGCCCTCTCAGTCCGGCTCCTCACGGGACCGCCACAGCCAAACCCGGCTCGCCACTCTTCATTCACCGCAGCAATCAATAGCCCATTGGCCATTCATCAGGGCTCACAGGGGGCCTGCCTGGTCCACCCTCAGTGGACAGGTGAGGTCAGACTAGATTTATAATCACCAGTGTAAATCTTCTTTCCCCCCCTTACAGGAAATCAGAGAGGCTCCTCAGGATGCTCCTCTCCGCTCGCCGCTTATTGATCTGCAGCAACTTCATTCCCATCATTCACCGTGACAGCAAACCACTCACACCTCGGTAACGTGCGGCGAGGCTGAATAGTTTTGGCGGACTGGCGTTTACCTTCATGGTTTCAAAATAGGCCCTTTGCATCAAACAGCCCTCGTGTCTGACTGACAGTTTTCATCCTGCACGTGATGGATGATGCTGAGCAGGTGACAGCAGCTTTTGTGGCTTATAATAACAACTTTGAAACACATGGAAATCAAAGTCTTCACACAGGCTGAATGTTTTAAAGTGTATATCAAACCGAAAATATGAATTAGAGTGGGACATTTTATAGTGTGTGTGTGTGTATTGGACATGATTCACTCTAGTGTGCTAGTTACGCATGACCTTTGGCAGCTGATGTGTGTCAGTCCTCCTCTTACCTTATTAGAATACGGCGGCTTGGCCAGGTTGATGCCATCTCTGATGAGTTTATCCCTGATCATGATCTTCAGCTTCAGCTTGGGGTAAATCACCAGCTCCCTCCTGTTGCCCAGCGTCAGGTTCCGCTGCGCGCCCACGTAGCCCCCGGTGCGCCCGACCCGGTCACTGTTGGGCTCGGTCCAGGACTTGGACCCGCGCAGTTTGGACTCGTACTGGTCCACCATGTGACTGGTATAAATCTCGGCCGCGGGTGGCATCGGCTCCAGGGTGAAGTAGAGCGCGCTCGCCGTGTCTTTGGCGTCCTCCTTCAGCCTCCTCACCGCGTCGTGGATCCTCTGCCGGTGGTGGGGGATGTAGACGCCGATGGCATCCAGGTCGGGGTCTCCTATCTGTTTGCAGACCTCCAGGTCGTCGTATCCGTTATCCACGAACGCCTCGACGTACTGGGCGAGCTGGAGGGTCTTCAGCCACTCGAAGACGATGACAGGTCCGTTGCTTGTCATTTTGGCTGCTACAACTCGGGAGGGAAGAGGACACTGGAGTGATGGTTACTTTCCCACCCGGCGCCTCAAACGCATCCTAAGGTTGTTCCCATCAACGTGTGTTAAAACTGCAGGATTAAACAAGAACGTGGATGATCCATGGCGCAGCTTTTGGTTACAAATGAGTCCACGATGTGTTAAATACACGAACAGACCCGCTAGTGAATGAAAGGTTGATAACACCTGTCAATATTGACACATGGAGATCGCCTCACTTTCACTTGCTGCAGCTTTCAAATCCCAAATGTCATTAAAACATCGATTTTACGCACGGACAGCAGTTTACCATGCGCGCTCACTTCCAGCAATTAGGCTTCCTTAAACAAAACTGAAAGCCAACTATTCTCATTCAAATGAGCACGGAGCAGATCTGGTGTGTTACGCACGGCAGCTGCTGCGTCTTGAAAACCCGCTCCACGGCTCCTGCTCCTTCCTTCAAATCTCTTTCGGCGCGTTGAAGAAATACATCCCCGTAAAAAAAACACAAGCGGGCTTTAAAAATGACAGAAAGCCGAGGAATGCGTTCCGCGTCCAGCCGCTCAGTCCACGTCCTCTACGCGTCGCTCGGTTCCTCTTCCAGCCGGCACATCACTACACTGGAACCGCAGCCAAAAGCCAACATGTTCGCCGCCGCCGCTCCTCTCCGCCCACCACGCCCCCTCCACCCCAAAATCTCCCTGTACCAATTTTAGAAATAGAGATGCGACTTCTCCTCTTTCCTCCGCCACCTTCTCCCAACTTGTCACGCAGCCGTGGGGGGGGGGGCACCCACCAGGTCGCCGGGTCCGCTGCGACTTGGCCAAAGTTGGTGCGAAAACAAAAGCGCACGCACAACGTGGCGCACAGTCCAAATGGATATTGTTGCTGCTGGTGTGTGTCACGTTATTATTTCCCCACGATGTAATTCCGTCCACCGCACCTCTCTCTCTCTCTCTCTCGCTCTCCCTCTCTCTCTCTCCCTCTCTCTCTCCCTCTCTCTCTTTCTCCTGCACACACTCTCACTCTCTCACTCATTCAGCATTTCCACGCTTTGGTTTTCTCCACACGCATGAGCTCCCTCTATGTGGGGACTGAGGAACTGAAGGTTTCACAGCACTGGGGGCTGATGTAATAGGAGAAGGAGAAGTTAGGCATTACTCATCCATCCATGCATCCATCCATGCATCCATCTATCCATCCATCCTGTACATGAATGGGCATCTCAGGCTGCTTTCTCTCGACTTTACAGCATCTCAAGCAACTGGAGCGCAAGCGTCATCATTAGTATCAGACAACAAGTCAAACTGTCCAGGAAAAGAGAGAGAGACAGAAAACGAGGGGAATTACAGGGCTGGAATAAGACCTGTCCGCTCTGTCCAAACGGATGCCAGGCCGATCGGCGCTGATGCATGCTTTATCAAATGTGAGCCGACAGCTTGTTAGGGGTCAGTTTGATACAATCACCATCTCGGCTCGGAGCTGGAAGTGATTTGCCGGGGCCCATTATGACAAGTGGCGGGGCCCGGAGAACAAACACAAACAGTCGGAGAGGGAGAGCGGAAAGCATAGCAAACAGGCTCCTTTTGGAGATGCCAACAAATAAATACAAATGCATGTCAGGATGTCAGTGCAGGACGCCGGCACGCATCCTTCATCGCGTTCCCAGTCCAATCAAACTGGAGTTAGTTGACATTTCCTGTGATTTGCCCGTCTGCTGCTGTCAATGCAATTACCCAGAAATGCTCTGTTGTGCCTCATCCTTTGTAAACACTTGTAGAGAGTGGTTTGACTGACAGGAGGGACGGGGGTTAAACCGGTGCAGAGTGTGATATGATACAGTAGAGCTCGTACTTGTACTGTAAACCATATAATGAGTTTTCAGCCACTTTTTTTAAATATAAACCCAAAGTACAGAACTTTTTTGGGTCTTAAACACAGTGTGGCCTTCATAAGAACATCTCCATGTGTTGGTATGAGCTCTAGGAATAGGAATTTGACTTTATCAGACATGAAAATAAGTCTTAATGTCTCTATTATTATGCTGACTGACTGAGTGAAGCCTAACCAGGAGTATACATGTGAACCTTGACGATTAGCAGAAGCTTAAAAAAACCCGGACCCTGCCCTTTAACATCGACTCTGAACAGCAGCCTATTATATTTGAGCTCTCGTATATTAGGATTATAAATCACAAAGCTCTGTCCTCTTCATTGTTTAAAGACACACCATTAGATCGGTAACAGGAGCAGGGGATTATGGGAACAGAGTGACAGATGGAGGAGGGAGACTGGTGCGCTCTGTACGGTGGCTGGACTCAGATTGTGCTCAGGCAGTGCCAGGATTGCTGTGTTTCCACTTGCTGCCCCAGGCCATGGTGAGTGACCAGCAGGAGCTGAGGGAGGCGAGGGTGGCAAACAAACCAACGTCTTACAAGCTGGAAGGACATTTACATAATGGTTTGAGCACAATCACACATTTCCTGAAAAATATTAACTATATATATAAGTTCTGCACTTCAGGGATCACTGGGAAACCCTGAGGGACTCCTACGCTTTCAGAGAAGGTCCAAAACATTTCAGCCATTTCTATTCTTACTCTGTTATAATAATCATTATTTTGTAGCCATTTGGATGTTAAGGTGGAGAAAAGGTCAGCCGGCTCGCTCATGGTTTGGGACTTCATAACCAGGACAGAAGGCCTGAAACGCCCCAATGGCTGTGTGTGTTTAATTAGGACGTATCAGGAGAGTTAACCAATCAAAATTCCCCTTGTCCTCCTAAAGGTCAGATATATTTCACTTGGTTTACCTTTTTTTCCTGCACAGGGTCCTGATGCACGATGGCTTGTGGCAGAATGGCTGTTGACGCTCAGAACAGTACACAATGGTTTTGTTATGTTATGTTTATTTTGGGGCTATATTAAAGTTTGCTATGTTGCCAAATGTGTTTGATTGCCAGGAGAGGGTGATGATGGTGCTGGTGGTGGTCGCTTGCCAAGGGGTTCAGCCAGTGTTGTGTTTATAAGACAAGAGGTTGTATTGCTCCCTCTGAGCAGCGCCACTGGAACTACTGAGGACAGAATGGACACACCAGCAGCTCAACATCTGGTTATCATGCTAACGACAATATAATCTAAGTGATAGAAATAGAAGTGCAAAAATAATTAACGTTTGTTTGGTTTCCACATGTATCAGAAGATTTGACTGTATTTTCAGAAAATCCACTTTATCTACACACCTACTGTTCCATTTGTAAACTTTCGACATATGGTATTTAATGCACTAATTAAAAACAGCATGGTGGAAATAAATCAGTTGGCAAACAAGGGAAAAAAAACAGTTGGGAACCACTGGTTTAGCACTAAAATCTGGTATTCAGTAATATGTTGTAAAGAAAACAACAGATTATTCAACCTGACAGATTCTTTTGAATACCGAGATACTCCATTATGTATCTTTTACAGCTATGATGGATTTTTAATTCAAGCTAACTGCACCACCATGTGTTGATATTGTGTAGTATTACATAAGAGTACGATTTCATTGCTTTGCCGCGACATAAAAAAGCCGGTCTATGGTCAATTCAGGCGACAGAGCCATTGCTCTCCCCACTGAGTGTGGTGGTGTTGCCCTGAAGCCACAGAACTGCTGCCACATCAATAACACCTCAATAACCGCCCCTTAATAAATTCTGAAACGGGCAGCCCAGAGCATTAGAGCTGGCGAATGTGAATATGTGGCGGTGACAGAGCACATTAGCATCGGTGCTGGTAAATATGTATAGGCTGCTTGGACTGTGCTGATTGAAAGAGCGTGAGTGTGGCAGGTTGAGGTAAGGAAAGCTCCGGCAGACACAGCTGGAGGCTGAGGGGACAGACAGGCGGACAGACAATAGCAGCTCCACTGACAGCCAGGTCCTCTCTATGCTAATAGTCAAGGCTGTGTGCTGCAGCTTTCTCCCTGGACAGAAACACCCAGGCATTAGACGGTGGGGATTTTCATGGGGTGAAATTTCTAGGGGCCTCTTTGGCTTCAGACGTCTGGGTTGCACCTTTCAAGACCTCAATTTTAGAAACCTTTGAAGCAGAGAATGGCTTCTGTCCACCCCGATGCAGAGGCACCGTGAAGGTCATGGATGGCGGTGGCTAGGTCGAGGCTTTTGCGGGGGGGGGGCTATCAGTCAGTCTGCTGATAGATACGTAGGCTCATCTGCCAGCACCAGAAAAAAGAAATCCCAGTTCATGCTTCGGACTCAGAGTCTGTCTGTAGATAAGGTTAATGATGTGAGCCGTCTTTGATCACCAAACACTCTCTCCCTTCAGAAATGGGTCCTCTTTACTCGATTGACCAGCAGCCCAAGATGAGCTTTTCTGGAATTTGTTTAATCGCTCAATGAGAGATGTAACAATGGTTTGTGCCTCGTCAAAATCTGAAAAACATTTGACTATTTGAGAGAGTTGGCTGGAGATGGTTCTCGAGGAACAGCCAAGACGAAAGGACACAACCCTTCCCTGAGCTGATGATTGCCTGTGATTGCTCCTCATCACGTTTGGCTTCACCGGGGGTTGCAGGTATAGTTTCCCTGTGTTCCTACTTCCTCGTGATGGGAAAGGTTCACTGTGAAAATGTATTCTGCAATCATGGAAAAGAGCAAATTGGGGAGCGAGGGAGAAAAACTCCAACTTTTGGGGGAGGTTATAATGATGAGGAGTTTAGCGGTGAACGTGAATACAAAATCAGTCCTTAATCCACATTGTTTATTGTCTTGGGATGCAATTAAGGGAGAAAAGAACAAACCACAGAACGACTTATTTTTGCAGGCTTAAAAACTAGGGAGCTCTCTCCCTGGAGGTCGGTGGATCGGGGCATCCAGCGGATTCGTTTTCAGCCCTCTGGCATCTTCAAGGGAGGGGAAGAAGGAAAGAGCTTGATCTGTCTTTACGCACTTTTAATTACAAACGGCTGGCTGGGCCGGGGGAGCTCCAGAGACCAGAGGTGAGGTGAGCATGTCAGGACCAGCTGCCACTCCGCTGGCAGCTCAATATCAACCTAAACATCCCGAACCCGCGGAGGGAGAGGGAGGGTTGCAGGTCGGGGTTATCGCAAGGGCTGCACGTTGGAGCATATCAGCCACATAGAAAGGCAACAGGTCAGGTGTCTGTGTTAGTATTCCCACCGAAGCCATAGCAGTGACACCATCAATCAAACAACAAATTCTCCTGGGGACTGGCTCAATAAGAGCGACTGGTGGTGATGGACGGGTCTCTGATCAGACAGTTGAGGTGATTATCTTCAGTGGAACCCGGGCTGATGGAGCGAAGACTAATTTTCTACTCGTGCAACTCCTGCAACTGCATCTTCAGCTGCAGAACAAGACTGGAGGGAGCCTCGTAGCAATGAATCCTTGAACCAGAAAAACAATCTGCAAACCTGTGATACAGATTTTAGCTTACAGAGAGTCTTCGGCATCCTGATTATAAACCGGCGGTACACACAAATAGCCGAAAGCCTCTCCCAAGGAATAAAAACAGGAGGCACATAAAAGAGATGGAAGTTTGTTCAAGGCAAGTGCACGGACCCGGTAGAATAAAGACATTGCTAATTAAAATGACTCAGACACCAAGCAGCAGTTAAAATTAATTGTATTTATTGTGCCAAGAATTCGAATCTTATTGCCGGCTAATGAGCCGAAAACATTTAGACGAACCCAGAGAGAAAATGTTTTCATTACAGGTAATAAATTAATTTTCTTTAAATGGGTCACGCTGTTTCTAAATATCTCCAACTCTGTTGGTTTTTAGCCGTGTTTAGAAAACTGAAGCACGGCTCAGAAAACGTCCCACGATTCCTTTAAACCAAGTAACCTAAGAAACCGAGCTCTGCTCCGACTTAAGCCGTTATCATGGAAACCCAGGCTTTACACCGAAGGGAGAATTACCAGCAATATGACGGCTGTTATTGCCTCCGGCAGAAACTCTAATAAGACCCAGCTAACCTGTGACCCGACTTCTCAGCGGCAGAGGTAGTCGAGGGAGAGATTTGGTGGCTCACAGGGCGCCGACATGCCCACAGGAACCGCGCCTCTTAATTCCCTGGTCAACTGAGCTGGTGTGTCATCCCGGTGAACCGGAGTTCACGTAATTAGTATGGACGGCCCTGCGCCATCCGAGCAAGGCAGCATGAGTGGATTATGTATATATGCAAATGTTTGACACATGGCCACAGGCAGTTTGAGACATGCAACTGGGAGAAGTGATATGATGCAGAAATGTGTGGTGTGTGTTTTTTCTTTCACAACTGGGTTCTTGTGATAAAAAAAAGCTAAAGTTAAATTAAATTAACTTTTGAGTTGTTGCTAAATGTAAAAACATCAGACGTGACGCCACCTCAGTCTTTCAGATTACACCACCTCAGCAGCCCTCAGAAACAAAGAGCACACCTGTGGATCTAAAGCTGGAGATAAAAGGAGCTCTAAATGAGTTTGTGGTCCGTCTGCTCGCTGATGAAGTGCGAGCGCCTCCTCTCTCCTCCTCTCGGCTCCTCAGTTCCTCTTGGCCGCCTTTAATTACAGATGTGGGGATAATCTAGAGGGGTCAGGGAGTGGCTGGAGACGGGCTCCAGGATCTCTGACAGGAGATATCGACTGAAGCCAACCCGAGCTGCAGCCGCTTCAACTCGTGATCTACGACTACCCTCAGATCCACAATGGCACCGGGAGGCATAACTCTCCACTGACAAAGCGGAGCAGGTATCTGGGAGACGACCGCTCCACTGAACATTCAAGGAAATCTCTTTATGGTTGTTTCACTGCACCAGACTTGTAATAAAATCCTGAGAGACAATAAAAGACGAGGGGATGGAGAGAGATAGGAAATCGCATCCCAACTAGGAGGGGATTTGAGAATTGATTTCAGCTCTCCAGTCTCTCGTGTGTGTTTGCATGTGTGCATGTGTGTGTGTGTGTGTGTGTGTGTGTGTGTGTGTGTGTGTGTGTGTGTGTGTGTGTGTGTGTGCGCAGCTCTAAGCGCTGAAGGGAAGGTTTCCAGCTGATGATAAACGAAGCGTCATGTGACTTCAGATGGTGTTTTATAACAATCCCCTCAGCAAAGCAGCGGCGCAGAAAGTCCAATTAATAAAGATTAGCTCGTTTTTTTTTCTTCCCACAGACCTCATTTTCCTCCTTAATTAAAAGAAGGTGAATGAAAAATGAATGAATCATTTATGGTTACATTGTAAGTGAAGCTTGCAGATGAAATAACTGAGGAACTTATCAAAAATTAAAGACTGTGTTGTCGCAAAACTTCGGTTTCTCCGGAGAAGATTGAAGTTAACTTTGTTTCTTGGCTGCCGGCAGACTCTGTGGACTCTGTAGATAATTTAATCAATTTAAATTCTGACTGAAAAACGGAGACTGACGACTGGAATTGTTTAAATAAATGAGAAATTTAATTAATTTAGTTTCCACTTAGACTACAGGAGTGTAGAGTTGAGAGAAGACACAAAAGCATGAGGTGAAAAGGTTTTTAACTAAGCTGCACATCCGCCAATCCACACAACTGTTCCTCAGGAGGACGAGAGACAAAAAGCAATTAGACGCAGCGTCCACCGAGTCTCATCTCAATAAATCTGGACTCAAACTGGAGCTTCAGTGCTGGTGGCTGCAAGCCCAGGTTTGTTAGCATGTTAAATTAATGAACAGTGCTCCCAGCTTTTGTTCGGTCCTCCACACCCCCAGGCTCTATGCTATCCCATGATGCATCGGTGGAAAGAAACCCTACATAGAGCGGAGGACAAAAGGTGAATGTTGGATGAAAGCAGCCGAAAACGTGCATTGTTGAAAAAATTATGTGTAATCACAGACGTCAGGATCTCCACCTTCCTTCACTGCACAGTTCCGTGATGTATGATGAAGCAACGTGAAAGAAGAGGGGAAGTAAATGGGTTATCGAACACCAGATTCGATGACTGTATTAATCTCCGCCGTGCGACAGAGAAGACGGATGGTCAGTGCGATAGTCCATTTTTCATTAAGGGTCATTATGGGCGACGAATAATGATGGCTCTGGATGAGGGTCCCATCATAACTCAAAACGATTTTTCAACAAGGGAATGACAAATCAATTAGACTGGATGTCTGAGTGCAATGAGGAGATCCTCCTCAGGACAAGCTCAGTTACAGTTCACTGCCAACACATCCTCCGATATAATCACAGACACTTCACACTGGGCCTCATATTTTATGATTTTCTCTTATACAGGTTATTTGTTGGAATCCAATCGATATGTATCATTGAAGGATGACGCTGATACCTATATATAGTCATTCCTTATTTTTATCAAAAGCTAATGACAAATTAATGTGATTGCTGCTTTATATTAGACAGTTCAATTTTATATTTTATGATGTATAACTGAAATCCAAGAAAAGAAATAGAACTTGAATTAAAAATAAAAGAAACGTTGTCTGTGAACCCCTCATATTGGGCTGTAATATTTGTGTACAAACATACTTGAACATAAAGTTTGTTATATTACATATAAATAAGATTTAAACATTTCATCTTTTGCATGAGATTTACATATATACATATTGGAGTTGGATGATTTATACGATTTTATAAGAGTCTACAGTGTGGACGCATCGTTCTATGACACTCTCTTTTTCCAAACTGACTTCATTATTTCCAGTTTAAGTGACTTCTTCATTGCAGATGATTTTTCCACATTTATTTGAATACATAAATTGCCTCCCTAATTTCTCTGCCACTGCTTTTTTTTTATATAAGTAAAGTGCAAATGAGATTCACTAATGAGATCCATCCCACTGCACATTAGTTTACCTGAAGAAATGTCCCTTCTCAAATAATAATTCAGCGCAGGGGCTTCATTGAAATTGTAGATGAGCTCTTTTGGAATACATTACTGGGAGAGAAGTTCTGCTGAGGGAAAGTTTGCTTTATGCTCCAGAGGAAGAAAAAAAAAATTGAATTTAAATGAAACTCTATCCAAGAAAAGATCCAGTGGATTGAGATTAAGCTAAATATACAGAAAGTACACAGCACACAGGCTGTGTGATGTTATGATAATTTTAAACGGATTCTGGTTGGGTGTTGTATGTAACTTAAATGGTGAATAGTCTGGTGGACGATTTTTCTCGCAGGAGAATGATTTAAAGTGGTAAACTGCTCTTTTCTGGTCAAGCCACTATCCCATCCTTGAAAGAACCTCTTCTCAAATTGCTCATCTCTGCAGAAGCCACCCTATCAACAACCCCCCGCCCTTCCACTCTCAAAAGATAATAGACGAGTCCGATGACTCAAGTGTTTTCTATAAAATGTTCAGCTCAAGTAAGCTCCTTCAAAGACGCTGCGCAATTAAGCAAAGAAATGTCTCGACTAAGTTTGATGTACTGCACAGAACCCCCGGGACCTGAAAGTCTCACCTTATAGCATGGATGAGTGGAAGCCTCATACGTACCCACACATGCATGTGCACACGCGCATATACACGACCATGACTACAAGTCCAGTGAGGTTCAATGTAAAGTCTGACAGACATTGTTTATCTCATTCACAGTGCATTTATTTAACCAAGAACATTTAAGGTTTAAAGGAAATTAGTTTTTAGCTGACCAACTCACAAAGTTCCACCATGGTTGAAATTCCTTCCTCATGTGCTGTGATCATCTTGCTTAAACTACTGGTTAAACTTCCCTGCAGGATTTCCGGTGGTACTGCTCCATTAGGGCAGTTTGCAATCAGAACCAAAGTTTCCGTCTGTTTCCATATAACTTTAACGTTGAAACCCATGGGGCTTACTACAGCTTCTGGTCCCCGTATGGACCCATGCAGAAAACTGAACATTTGGTGTGGAGCAACGTTAAATCCCTAACGGGCATAAGAGCGAACACTGACAGATCACTGGAATACCACAGAGATATGAAATACAGAATATCAAGGGCCTTGAGAGAGATAGGATTAGTGAGAAACCAGGCTGGAGGTGACCTGTGGCACATCAGGATATGACTGAGGGACGAAGGAGGAGTTGACAGGAGGAACAGACTGACTTGTATGAATGTAACCACTGACACAATACATCAACTGACAATTAGCTAGAGTGGTGTAGTTGACTTATTTGTCCACGATGAATCAATGTTAGTGTTGAGGCTATCGGGGTGAAATGTAGAACTGTGGTATTCGTTTTATATATATATTCTGCCGGGAAAAATCAGACTTCTGCTCATGAACAATGGATTATTTCTTTATACACTGTGTTTTATTTGTTCCAAAGCAACACTTCCAAAGCCAGAGTTAAATATGGTGGATACAATGCAGTGTTGTTAAATGGCAGTGATAACCGGCCACACTCTGTGACACTCTCAACTGGAAGGCTTTTGTGTTTCCTGCAGCTGAAAACAATGAACGTGCCACAAAGGCTTTTATTAAAGACGACAAAAGAACTTGGAAGATAAGTTTCAACACAACTACTCAGCTCTACACATCTGACCCATCACTGGGCAAAGCTGGTTGGTGTGAATGTAGGCTTTTCAGTTTCTAAGCTTAAAAAATATACAGAAATTTACAGACACAGTATCAGGTAAACCCCTAGAAATTAGATATTAGAAAGGAAGTGTGTGTGTGTTCAATACTATTTAACCAGCCATGAAGCTGTTCTGACTGGAGTCATTAGGATTCATCCTCTGGGGACCGAGAATGTCTATACTAACTTGACAATCCATACAATGGAGACATTTCATTCGGGGTCACAGACTTTATATAAAGATGCATCTCCATTTACTCCAACTGTCCAGAAAATAAGCCAAATCCTGTCATTTGAGGTTAGACTGTGTTCAGTAGCATTCGGGGGATAAAATAAATAAACACTCAAACATACATCAGTGCCATAGGAACTATCTAAAATTACAGAAACCATCCTGAAGGAAAAAAATTATTTGGAATGTATTTGGACTCTTCTGCTAACATGGAGAAGGCGAGGTTTATGCATCAGCAACCTGGATATGACGCTTTGGGGAGAGGACACACCGACCATCTTCATATAAAAATTATGGTCAAGACCAAAGCTGTATATTAACAGATATCTATAGAGAAGATCTGTTGTACGATATCAAAATGTCCTAAAAACCATGTTGACTGATAAGAAACATCGCAGCAGTCTCCCGATACATCGCTGTGGAATCAGTCAACAGAGCAGCGAGGGGTCAGATGTTTAAGCTTCATTTTCTCCACGCAGCCCTCGACACCCTCCAACCAATTACCGACAGCGTGTTCACCAGCATGTGGAAGAGTTGTCGCGTTGGCAGAACAGCAGAATCTATCAGAAGAATGTATCCATCATTATAATAATATTCCTATTTAAATGCATGAACAAATGCATTTGCTGCAGGGGTGTCGTGTTTTTTTTTCGAGTCCGCAGTTTGTGTTCCGATTGCTGCGCAGATATTCTTCATGGCTGCAGTCAAACGTCAGCTGTTGTGTGGTCGTTGTGTGAAGAGGGAAGGTTGTTAAGATCTCAAGGAATCCTCGGCTTACAAAAATGGCTGCCACAATTTCCCCTCACATAACACGACAACGTTGAAGAGCTCACAAGTGAATTTTATTTCAATTCCAGACGCCCCGCTGAACCTCGTGAGCACAGGCAAGGTCACTACAGCTGAAGGCAACATATAATTTCCACATGCCAGATAAGAAAACTAATTTTGTTTTCCAGAAACATCCTTCGCACAAACAATTTCATACTCCTCTGCCTTTTTCCCCCCACTGTTGTGTTTCTCCCTTTGCATTAACAACCAGTCAGAGCCCTGGTCCCATTAAAGATGCTGTAAGTCTGCCTCCAGCACGGCTCATCCCCGACAGTCTGTTGCATGTCTAAGCTGCCTACCTGCTGGGATCTGCTTCTGACGCCACTGCAGCTGTGTTTGTGTGAAATGGCTGTTTTTAGTGAGGGGGCTGTTTAAACCTGAGGATTTGTGAGAGCAGCGTGTTGAGTGGTGGTGGCTCGTTATGCACCGATGCTAATCTGTGATCTTTGCTACAGCAGATGTGTGGACGTGGGCAGAGCAGGATAAAATATTAGTCATGAAAAGTCTGTATTCCCACACGCACACCCACCCACACACACACACACACACACACACACACACACACACACACACACAAACACACCCAGGTGAGTCATGTGTTTGCCTCAGGATGTGGGTTGCGAGTCACCTCTGCTTTGTGGTCACGTCGTGCCCTAAGCATTGTTTTCGTGTCATGCTTTATTTGTTTTGCTTATCATATAAAGTGGTAAGAAAAAGGAGGTCAAACTTTGGACTTGTCCCGTTTATCAATTGAATCAAATCAGAATATGGTCAGAGAGTCATGATAGGTCAAATCTGAAGCAAACACAGCTACTTTCCAAACACCGGGCACCTGAGGTTTAAAAAACAGAAGTTCAACACTAAGAAAATGTTCTGTGGACTAATGAAGTCCAGTTGTTTCTGCAGAACTTGCACCAGTTAGATAGAGATGTTTCAATACTATTTCCCAATACCAGGACTTTGCAAATCACCGATACCAAAAACTGATCTGATACAAATCCATTAAAAAAGATAACAACTTATATAATGTATTCTAACAACTGCTACTAACACAGTATGGATGTGATGACTGCTTCCATTGCTATATGGTCTATTGCTATTGTACAACTGCCACCCCTTAAAACTAAAGTCTTGCATGTGGTACACCATCGACTTTCCACCGTGAAATATTGCCAAATTGCTAACATATAAGCTAGCTCTGGTATATATATATATATCTCTTCATTAAATATGGTGCAAGAAGGGCACTGCATATACTGACATGAAAGCATTATCCCAAAGGTGAAGTAAAGGTGAGGATGCATCATGATTTGAGGCTGCGCTGCTGCATCCAGGCCTGGACAGCTGTTACATTATTGAGGGGAAAATGTATGATCAGGGTGTATTATTGTCACGGTTGCTTTCCACCAGCTGAAACTCAGGACAAGTTGGATGATGCAGCAGGTCAACTATATAAATCTGTAAGAGAACGACTTCCGATTAAGGATCTACCATCCAGACGTTATTGCAGAGATTCTTGTGGAATGAACTCAAGAGAGCCGTTCACACATCCTGAGGAAATGCTGGAGCTGAAGCAGGTCTGGGAGGAAGAACGTTCCAAACTTCCTCCCGGACACTGAGCAGGTCGGTTCCATAATTACTGCAAGTGCCTGTTAGAGGTTAGCGCAGCCGGAGGATGTTATTAAACGTTATTAAATCCACTTATATTCTTCCAACAGCACGGTTCAGTGGACGTGAGGCTGGGTCTCTAATTTTGACTTGGATGAAGATCAGATCACATTTTTAGGGCCAATTAATGCAAACAAAAAAGGGAAAACTATTGTCTTCACAGGGTCTGTTAAGAGGGAATAACTGAGAAACAGAATGAGGTTCTTCAACATGCACTTTTCTATTCACTGCTGCAAATAAAAGTTTTGTGTCAACTGCTCGAATGGAAAAAGAAATGCTATTTAAAAAAGTAAATTAGTCCCGTAAATGGAGAAGAAATGTGATTTATATGATTGTCATGGATATTATATGTATCTTTGTTGGACTTTGTTTACTTTGAAGGTAAATACAGTAAATCACAGTGAATATAATGAAAGTTTCCATTTAACTTAACATTTTAACAGTTATCTTTCTTTACATGGCCCCCAAGCATTTCAATACTAATAGTGTGAATACATGTGATTTACAAGGCACACAATGTGTATTTTTTATGTTAAAATCTCTATCTAATGTAAATCTATTACTCATATTTTATTTTGTATTTTCAGAAGCAGAACATAGAAGCAAAGCTTTTTGTAGGAGCGCGGATATAAAGGGGAGCACAGTTGATTTAAGAGCAGATGACTAGTTGACTGTAAAGTACAGCGGCCCTGTCACATGGCGTAAAGCCTTCCCCGGAGAGGGCTGACTATTTACAGCAAATAACTGGCTTTATGTGGAGGTGGCTGAGATATGCACAGTCACACGGGAGAAAAGCCTCGTCTCTCGGGGGTAGATTAAAGAAAGAGATGCGGTCGACAGATTTAGAGGAATGTGTTTAATGCTGAATGCAAAGAAATGCATTGGTACTCCTGGAATAGTAACAATGTCCAAGGCAAAGAGAATCTGTAAACATCCACATTATATATGAGATTTGAAGGTTTAGTCGAGGAGTAATATTTATGTTACACTTGGTTATTTGCTGTTCTAATTTGTTAATTTAATCCTTTCAGAAATTTGTTCAATGTTTCAGACAAACGCAGTAATGTGACAATAACAGCTGACATAATCAAACTAACAACCAAACACGTAATAACACACAAACAAGAGAAGAGCTATTAAAGAACATTTTAACAGCCCAGCCTAAAATAATACTGAAGTGCAACCTCCACACATCCAATCACACTGTGCTAGATTTCACACTTCAGGTTTTGTTAGTGAAGCCACGTGTGAAAGATTTGCAGACAATTATTTTGAATAACATCACCAGCAAAGAACTGCTTGTCCAGTATTTACAAAGGATGAGGCTGAGCTACATCACTGGGCCTGGTCGGACTGTTCCTGATCACTCTGCACTCAGCAGACATTTTTCCTCAAATTCAGAGCTGTGTGTGAGAATGCAAACGTCTGAGTCAGTAGCTCTGGACATTTTTCTGCCAGCCCCCCTGAGTCAAATGTGTGGAACATGTCAGGGTGAGGCCATGTGTGAGAATGCAGCAGAAACATTTCTGGGAAATTCACAGCCACCATGGAGGAAAAAGAGGTTACGCACACAGAGAAGAAGCCGACAAAGATCAGAAAGACAACGAGAGACCAGAGCTTTTGGCATTAAAGGTCGGCAGGGGAATTTATACGTGCTGTCTCCTGCATTCTCTACCGAGCCACCCCATTGACTTCATGTTCTGGAAACGTTCCTGCAGTTGGTAAAGCATCTGAAACCACACAATCTACTGCTGCGTTCTTCATATGTTAAAGGCAAACCTGAGAAAATGTCTGGACCCACATGTAAAGACATATCCCGGTGTTTGAGTCTGAAAACAGCCACATCTTGAAAAGCCTCCATAAAAGGTTAGAAAACTGTGTATACTGAATTTCCTTTGCAGACATTTCTAGTTTGTTCACTGACGTCTCACTTTGATTACCTTTTATAATCTTCTATTTATTATGCGGTAAGATAGATTCTCAGTGCATTACATTGTATTGTCTCTAATGGCGATTATATGTCTGCTTGTTGAAGTTAATGTGACAAAAGAGACAATTTTTTTGTCCTACAGTGGTTTTTTGTCAATGATATGTCCTTTAAACTCATAATCCGCCTTCATAAGACCCCAACTCATGATACTTTACTGCTGTAATATATGCCAGTGTTTAAAGTCTCGAAATAAACAGCATATCAGTTGGTATGCCACAGAGGCTCATTCTTACCAGGAAGAAAACCAAACACAAAATTTCAGGGTTGGGGTTAGGTTCAAATTTGACCTTGAATAAATAAGAAAAAAAGCAATTTACATGCAAATGATAGCTCTGGCATTTGCTGTAATTGGCATTTATGCGGCTCATCTTAAATGACGCAATGGAAGCACCTTTAAACCGCAGGGATGAAGACAGAGAGAAGGGAAACATTGATGAGAGGGTGAACTATTTCTCAGCATCTTGAGAATTCAATATATTGCCTTATCAAACCTTGTTAGTCGCTCTCTCAGTTTAGTGGTTTTTGAATTACCACATTAAACCTGCTCATCCTCAGGACCTGTTCGGGAGTCAGTCATATGGACACACTGAATGAAGGCTTTTTCCATTATTTGAAATATTTCGAGCACCCACTTCAGGTTTGCCGCGGCACTGATTGAAAACGCTGCGAAAGACTCATCTGAATCCAAATGATTCTGATCGAGAGTCGGCCCCAAAACCCGCTAAAAATAAACACACGCATAACTCAGCGAGCGCGTCAGGATTCCAGCGAGATGAAAGGTTTTTGATGTGGTGTAGAAAAGAGGCAAGAGAGCGTTTTCTTTCATCTGTGAGATACGAGTACAAGTAGAGATACACACAAATACACAAACGCACAGATACAGGACAAGTGGGCAGAGATGGAAAAACAAAATCATTAATGTAGTCTACAGTATGAAAGAAAATTTATAATATTTAGCATTTGGCTGAGAGTGCAGTATTCAGATTAATCATTTTTACATTTCAGACATGATTGTGTTGAGTGTTCTCAGAATCGAAGAAGAAGTCACCATGAGCGCTAATAATGGAGCAAAACTATTATAAAAGAAACAAAATATCAGCTCATTTGTGACTGTAAGCCACAAAACTGAGAGCGTCTCGAACGCCCCCTGGTGGATGCCCACAATCTAGGTCTTAAATCCTATCTTCTCCATGTTGGTGGACTGGACTAAAAAGACAAAAAATACATTTAATTTACACATTTCTTATCACACAGATGTTTGTTCATCTTTCCAGGAAGTTTTGTTCCAATCAGTTATTTGAGGATTTGAATCCTGACTCACAACTAATGCATCAATGTCTCCAAATGACCTCAGGGGGGGAAGATGGCAGCACGAGGAAGAGGAGATGTGTTGTTCATCTTCAGAACCATCAGGGTGTATTTGTATTGTGATATAATCACCTGTGCTGCTACACACAGGTCACATAATACAGATGTGTGTTATCGATTCCTCCGATGGTTTCGCTCAGACTTTGTTGAGCCTCCTCATTATTTCATGAGCAGGCTCCTTTTTGGTGGGAGTGCTGCTGCTGTGGGTGGCTCCCACTTGTCCCCAGTGGGATGGTTAGACTGAGGGTAGCTCTGCTTGAGCAACATGGCAGCGGCGGGGTTACCAGTGCTGGAAGACCAGTGGAGAGAAAGACTTTTTCTAATGAGCAGCTCTGGGATTATTTTGTGGTAAAGACTAAACTGCAACAAAAAGCAGGGGGACATAAAAAGTAGATTGGAATCAGGAATTCTTAGGTCGTTGGCTTTGGATTCATTATTAATGCTTTTATTTCAATTGCAGGAAACATGTTCGACAATACCGTGTGGGTAAGCTACAAGAACTCCTGTGCTGTGAAGGTGCAGTAACATATGCTTTTCCTGTATTACCATAACAAAGTTTACACTCCAAAGAATCGCTGACAGCTTGAAGGAGCTGCTCCATGTTTCTTTACATCTTCAGATTCCCACTCAGGTCCCTCAGCGGCTTCTTTTGGAAAGTGGGAGTTGGGCAAAGGCGGCATGTCTCCATGAATAATGCATCTGTTTAGACCACTTTGTTTGCTTACTTTGGATTTTTTCGATCAGTCGGTGACAAAGGCAAGTTTTTAGTGGAAGGAGACAAAGGATTTCACTGTTTAACACCCTCGCTACTGGATTTATTCAATAAAGTTCACTTGACTTGGGATTTGCATGTTTTTTGTGATAAAAGCTAATATCAAAAATATCAAACGATAGAAAGCGAGAACACAATCTCGTGGAGAAGTAACCCAGATTCCGCTACGGATATGGGACGAGACAGGAGAGGAGACGAGTGTGACACAAAGTGAACCTCCAGTGAGAAACACGTCACAGTTCCGGAGAGATAAGCTGATTCGTGTCATCTAACGTTGCTCCATATCTCGTGTACACACCAGTTTGCCTCAGCACTTCAAAGCACCCCGGCTCACAGACATGTATTTGTTATTGATAGATTTTGACAGCGAGATACAGTCTTCTTCTCCTCCTCGTCCTCTGCTCCGGCTCCGGTTGGAACGTTCGCTCTAGTTTGGAAAAGCTTGAGAAACAGAAATTTCTAGTGACTTGGCAGCAGATAAAATAAAATCTATTAGTTATGACTGATTTAAAGTTTTAGGAGGTAATGTGGTGGAAGCTATAGGAGGCGCTGACAGGGAATCTATTCACGCTCATGTGAACCACCTCAGGGGGATACATGGTTTCTGATCACAGGAGAGATACATGTGATCTGACCTGTAACACCAATACATGGCCACACACACACACATTGATATACGTGTATGATATATAACAGCAAAAAATGAAGAGGCCGATAACTTACACAGGACTCACATGGACTGTATGAATGTTGGAGTTATCATCGGACACACTGCTTATTGACTTTCAATGGGGTGACGTCATGTTTCTCAGAACTGCACTGGGTTCAGTCTTGTCACGTTGCTCACGCTGTGTGCGGTGAGAGGTACCAGCCAATCAAATCCAGTTTGAACAAACACTCAAGACAACATACCAGCCAATCACATTTATGTATTTATATTTAATTTCTATGTGTGTGTTTCTCTTTAGCCTGGTATCCACAGCTATGGCACATTGGCACAAACCAGACTTTGTTATGTGTCCGGCACACCCAGCGTCTAGCATTAACGGAAAGATTGTGTGCGAGTCCTGGATATTAGCTTTGAATGTGGTCCCGCCGTTCTAGGTCAAGTTCACCACAGCTGTAGCGCTATAACCAGGTAAACTTAATTTATTTAATTATGAGGAAGATAAACTGATATATTAAGATCCAAGTTATGAAAAGCAATATAGTAGATGCACTTTTTTCGTCATCTTTATGCCTTAGCTTCACTTTAGGGATTTACATGCCTCCACAGGTAGAGAAAATGTCTTAAAAAACTTGTGAGCCTACGAGAACGTTTCTCAGATAAGATCAACGGTACTTGGCAACAAGTCAGTTCTTGAAAAGTGGACGATTTAAAACTCCAAGACTTTCTAGGATTTCTGTGTAAAAGCTTGTCATGGCTGAAAGGCAAAACTCCCAGTGATACGAGTCGTACGTGCACTTTCCGCCATTAGAGGAAATTGAGTGATAGTGCGAGGTGTTATCTTGCTAAAGGGGCTTTGCTGTCCTAATCACAGCATGTCTCATAGTTGATTATTGATTCACTCAGCAGAGATAAGTCATTCAGGGTGGGGAGATTGGCCTCACGCTGCCTAGGCTGGTCACATGCCATCTCAATGAGCGTCTTCCAGGTTGATGATCAACCATGTCTCGCTGAGAAAGAGCTCGGTAGATTCAAATAGCATCTACTGCACCGTTTAAAGGGATAGTTCACCCAAAAAATGAAAAGTCACTACTCACCACTATGCCGATGGAGGGGTGGGAGTTTGAGTCCACAAAACATCTTTGGAGTTTCTGGGTGTAAAAAGCGTAATCAGATTTGATTTATGGACTCAAACAGTTCACCCAACCCTCCATTGGCATAGTGGTGAGCAGATAATGAGTGCATTTCCCTTTTTGGGTGAACTGTCCCTTTAAGGATCATGTTTTTAGACAGTTTGGGGCTTCATCTGTCACAAGTCAGAAATTATCTCTGATAGCTGAGATGAGCTGGATTTGGAGAAAACTCTGTGCACAGTACATGATGAATTATCTATCAGCTAAAAGCAGCTGCCAGCAAATGACATGATTCCCTGTCACAACCATACACTAAGTAAAGATGGATGAAATGACTGCTCACAAAAAGTGAAGCTAAAACGTGGCTGCAGCTTTCTGTATAAATCATAAATCTCACTCCCTCCATGTTATTGGTTGGGACATGGACCAACCAAAAGGAGTGCAATTTTTCTCAGAACGTTTTTGTCATTTCATGTAGTTCTTATCACACCGATGATGTTTTAATTTTGTTCGGTAAGTCTGGTTTAAATTAGTTATTTGATGCCATGAAAATTTGATGAAATGTCATGATTGAAAGCTGAGACTGACTCATGATTGGTCCAGCATGTGTAGGGCGGGACCACGAAGCCTCGGCTCAATCACCCGATGGCTAAAGACTCCGGCTCCAAATGCACAAGATGGCAGTCTTTGTATCCACGGCTTAATTTCTGAATAGTGGCAAAAGGTGGAGATGCTTCATCCATATTTTTATACAGTCTATGCTCACAACTACAAACAAACTTCCTGTCAATACTAATCTAAGCAGAGTATTCTTGTTTTACCCAATAGCTTCGAGACTAAGCTTGCGTGACATGTGCGAGCTGCTTTGTCAAAACAAACACAATTTGGCATAACTCCGGGAAGTGGTATGACACCAAAGGAAATACACCAGTTCCTGTAACTGGGACATACGGCTTTGATGTTAACTTTACAGCCATGAGGGTTGAACTGGGATGGGATCTGATCTCGTCATGTAGAAAAAGAAACACCTCAGAGGTATTTCTAAAAAGCCCAAATAACAAAAAAACCACAAATAGCAACTGCATAAAAAATAAAAAGGAATCTCATCCACATCCAACATAGTGCTTGTGTTCAGCACAATACCGAGCTGTACTGGGAACCACTGAAGCGCTGTAAGCTTTCACTCGACAGACCTCCCATCGGGGGCCGTATACAGCACAGTACATGGTTGTCTCAGCTGTTCACCTCCTCTCCTCTCTCCTCCCCTCCCGTACTCCATTGTGTCTGGGCTCACTGCAGCTCAGACGGGCCTCTGGGTGGGAAGCTCAGCAGTCAAGTATCTCAGTGCACATCCTCTGACGCCGAAGTCAAATGTCTTGACTTTGGAATCTGCCGCCAGCTCTCTCCGGAGGGTCCGCCCAGTCCTCCCACCGCTGCCCACGCAACAGACCCAAGACGAGCGCAGCCGAGCTGAACAAGGGAAAGGATGACGGGGGGGGGGGGGGGATGAAGGAGAGACACTGATTCTTAGCAACAGACAGGATGGACAGGATCTGTCCTCGTGCACAAAACGCTGGGGTCACATGAGTCAAATTTATGAAAGGATGATCTGCATTTTGGATCAGAGATAGTGAAAATAAAACAACAACAGAAACATCACACTCTGACGCCCCAGTCTGTACGACAACCATAAAGCCCTGCTGATAACCTCCTATGAGATAAAGCACATAAATGTCAGTCTGTATATTTCACATTAGACTGATTGAGACTAGAATAGGTTTAAGTCTCACAAGCCCCTGAAATCTCTGGATTACCCAGAAGGTTCTAATTTAGATGTAGCCTCAAGCAGAGACCAGGCTAATTTCCTTGCATGTCGAAATTAATGAAGAAGATAATTTGCTTCAATGGGAAGAAAAAAAACTGCACCTACTCTTCCATGATACACACAAACACACACTCGAGCGCGCACGCAGAGATACTCACACTATCCTTTACATGAACCCTGAATGGGGCCAGAGAGCGAAGCGAGCTTTCTGCAGCTGGAACCAAAACTAGGTTACGTACATCAGCAGTGAAACATGGGACCTGACACGCGTGTGGAAAATAATCTGGATCTCAACGCTCAGAGAGAGACAACAACCAGTTCATTAGAATTCTTGCAAACGGCTCATTCGACTTTCATTGAACCTCTTCAAGACAATTTTTAATGATATTTCTGAAGTTATTTAGTAAAAAAAAAAAGATGAAACATTTTTTTTATTTATTACTGTTGTACTCAGTGGACTGGAAAATACTCCTACACAAAATATGAGTGAATGATGCCAAAGGATCTGTTGTGTCCGAGGTTACTAAATAAAATATACAGAACAGCAGTATGGAACTTTATATTTCATTGTAAATAATCAATTACTGACTCGGTATTGATGGGTTGTCTTAACATCTCCTCCTTAATGATGAATAAAAAGCTGGATCCCACAGTTCCCATGATGCAATCTGCTCCTTCAATCTCTCTTTCTCACGCTACAGCCATAGTTTGTAACCTTGATGAAACATTTTGTGTTCAAGCCCAAGCTGACAGAGCAAAGTGATGTAAGGCGAGTGAAACTAGAATGGCACTCATCTACCAAGTTCAAACTTCCCCCTTGAATTCGGCACCAAATCCATCAAGACACATATAAACTGTTGAGCTCCTGCTGAATTCATATTATCTCAGCTAAATCTCAGACCAAATTGCACAGATACTAATTTCCTAATCATTCCCTTGGAAATTTGTGAAAAAGTACAACTCACAATGTTGCCACGTTAAAGAAAGTGATCAAAAATATCGTAGAATTATAATATCTTTATTTATAGAGCTCTTTTCAAAGTTACAAATGCTTTACAAGGGCAACAGATTAAAACAGAGATGTCATCAAATCACGACCACAGCCAAAATAATGGAATCCCAAATATTAAAAGACAACATTAATTTAAAAAAAACTCTTAAAGACCTTACACTCTTTTAGATGAATTTTTAAAAATATAATTACAATTCAGCTCAAATCTGGAAAGGCTCTCCGATAAAAGTATGATTTATCAAGAGATTTAAAACTCAACTGACCTGATTTGCTCAGGCAGGTCTCCAGAGAGTTGGAGCCCTCGCAGTCTGTATCCACTCCTTTGTTCAGATCCATGCTGAAATTTAATAAGATATATTTACTCTGTTCCATTGTCATTCAGTTTAGAAAGGACACGTTTATTGCATCTGACTCGGTTAATACATTTAAGCATCATTTCTATATTAGTCAGTGCACAACTTTTGAGTGCAGTATTCTCTAGGCCCAGACAATTGATTACACTCTGTTTCCTCCATATCCACTATTTAATCAAAACAAATCAGGCAGCCAGACGATCTCTTACCAGCCAACTCCAATCTATTACCCATTAGAAGCCTTCGGGGGTTAAACAGAAACACGATAATTGAAAACATGTCTTTCCACGAGAAGGGCCTTGGACTGATCAAATTTAGACTGTTCATTACAGGGCCCTCCAGTATCAGCACACAGTAGCGATTAACAATAAACTACGGCAGAGGGGTGGAGGGTGTTTTCCTGCGGCATCGACCGCTGACGAGCGAAAAGCCAGAAATACAAACATCCCAAATTGCAGCTGGGGTGGGGAGCTGCTAAATATGTTTTCATGACACTGTGAACTGAGTGTGAATAATTACTCCTGTGCTAAAAACATTCTCACTACAGGAAATTTAAGCAGAAGTGACACAGATATATATGCTTTGCTCAGCCGAGAGAGAGAGAGAGAGAGAGGAGTGGAAGAAAACCCGAAGGAGTTGTCCCCCCCCCCCCCCCCTCCTGTGAATCTACATCTGTTGCAGTCTGAGGGACAGCTGTTCCCGCGGGGAGAGGCAGCAGGCAGACAGATCCCCTCGGCTCTCCCTCCATCCCTCCCTACACACGCTCCTCATCCACCCATCAGCCATCACGTTCACTCTCCTCCTGCCTTTAACCTCCTCCCGCTCCTCCGCACCGACACCAGCCCTCTTCACCCTCAGCTCCGCCTTTGTTTCCCACCTCGCTACTTCATGAAGTCTGCAGCAAACAGTCACCTCTGTAAGCGTTTGATGTTTCCTGCTTTTCACGAAGACTTTACAGCATCCTGAATATTAATAAAAAGGTAAATACATGAAGCGCGTGCTGCTGTCTGGAAACACCCTCACAAACACGGGCAGTGACACAGACAGGGCAGTGGGATGCAAGGTCAGATGATCTCGCTGGTGGTCAATGTGGCTCACATGCATCATTGAGCAAAGCCAAGTCAAACTGTGACTCGGCGTTCGGCCATCTGGAGGTGACCACGAGCGTATAGCGGCGGGACCTCCACTGCATGAGAAGTGACATCTCTTCTCCTACAGCAATGCTGCCGGGCGCCATGTTGAACGAAACGTCCATTGATATTTATTTATGTCGAGCCGCAGACTCGCTCTTAACGCTGACGAATCCCAGACGGCCACGAGCTGCACTCTCGACCCCCCTTTTCTTTTTTTTCACTCTTATCTCCGGCTCCTGCTCCGCCACAGAGGATAGTAGCATAAAGAGGACGATTCTCCACGGTCCTCAGATGATTATGAGGTTAAACTGCTGAGGGTGAGATTCATAATAATTCCGTCTTTGTTAACAAGCCAGCGCTGCCTCCATCCAGTGAACTCTGCATCACCTCGAACACTGAGGGGAGGAAGTGAGAGGAGCAGGGTTGACTACACCGAGTATCAGGTTCACCAGTGTGTGTTGAAACTAGACACAAACACACACACACACACACACACACACACACGCACTGTTAGCAGTCTCTTTGGGAGAGCCGAGAAAGAAAGAGCCTGAGAAAACACAAAGTGAGAATCCGGGTCGGTGAGAATCCGAGAGATATCCTGTGCAAACACTACACTGCGAGTATACAAGGTGCTGTGGTACAAGGAAAATGAGTAAAAGCAACACAAGAGGTGATTCACACAATGCCAAGCTGCTCCTGTTTGTTTTAGCAGTGACAGAGGAAGGGTTGAAGCTGTGGACACATACATGTCTCCTCTGAAAGACAGGCACCCGAGCGAGGGCGACATCCGGCACACGACCCCGAAGATGTGATTTGCATACATTTGCGGTGACGTTACAGTGATCGGCGTAAGACCCTGAATACCTTAAGAGCCAATTAGGGGATATGAACCTGAGGCCTCACGTGGGAGCTGCAGATGAGGCGGTTAATAAGCCGCGCGGTCAGGAAGTGCAGTGGTGTCGGTGACATCTGCATAACCTATTCATCAGAGACCATGATGGAATCTCAGTTACCCCTCCACTCCAATCATACAGGTGAGGGCCGCGCCGAGGCGAGGGGTGGTGAGAATGACAATGAAGACGTGACGATAGAGAGAAGGAAGCAGCGGAGGAAGGTAGAGGAGAAGAACAAAGACGGGTGAATCGGAGCAGTGGAGGGAGGATGTGCTGAATAGAAGGAGACGGACGAGAAAGGGGGGAAAAAGTAACGAGCGACGAGATAGAACAAATTGAGAGACGTACTGCCGGGAGACGGAGAGAGAGAAGGAAGCAGAGGAGAGGCGGCGAGGGGCGAGAGCAATTACCGAGAGAACGAGAGGAGTGTTTCAATAAACCTGTGCATGTCGATCCCGTCGCCCATACTTGTGGCTCGCGCTCTGAATATCAATGATTTCTCACACGCTATAACTGGAATTCACAATCCATACAGACAGCAAGGGCAACGGCATTACATATTCCTCCGGAGCACAGCAGTGGGAGGGGGGCAGCGGGGGGGGGGGGGGGGGACGCAGACTATAGCTACATGTGGCCTTGCGTAGAAATGAGGGACGTTGGAGAAAAACACCTCGGAAGTTATTTGTTTTGTTTCCTTCTGGATTCATTTAGGGACCAAGGAAAATATATTTTTCACACCGTTTCACATGTCTTCCTAAATCATAATCCATCCCCTTAAATTGGGACTCGTTAAATCCCACTAAGTGCTTTTATTTGACATCATTGATCAACTTGCAAGACAAATACCGTACCTGTTGATCACAGTCTCTGTGTTTTACCTACGCTGACTGATCCTGGAGGCAAGGGACATGCTCTGGACCCCGGGGGTTGTTCCTGGCTCCACGACCACAACAGATGGTGTTCTACTCTGCCCAGGCGTGATGTCAGGAAGACACAAGGAGGACCGCAGAAACGCCAAGAACACCGGGCCCTCCTGGCCGAGGTTTACCGCAGGCTACAGCCATAGAGGCAGCTCAGACATCTTGAGCCTCGTGCTCCTCTCCTGATTCTCAAGGGCGCCGAGCTCATGACATGATAATGACCGTCCTGGGTTTCGGGGACAACATTTGGCCGACGCCCAAACACCAAAAACTACAATCCTCCGTGGTAACATCAGTATCCCAGAGGAACTGAGGTCATAGAGTTGAAAGCTGATTACGGGTCACAAACAAAACAGATACTGTTGAAGGTACTGAGACAACTTAGGCTTTAGAAAACTACAGACTGAGTAGTAGAACTCCATGTGACAATTAAACTTGTGACTTTATGTATCTAATACTGATTTGATCAATGGCTGAATTTAAATCCAGCATTGTAAAGTCAGTAAATGGCTCTTTACTCGAAGCTGGATTCATCTGTTTCAATAGAATCCAATGCTAACTCAGAGTCATATTAAACATGACTGTCAAGGAATATAAAAAACTTCAAAAATCCATCTCACTAACAATCATCAAGCCATTTATTCATCCGTTAGCTACACTGCTTATCCTTTTGAGGGTCACTGGGGAAGCTGGAGCCGATCCCTGCCGACATTGGGTGAGGGGGTGGTATGAACAGGTCACATGTCCATAACAGGGCCCCCTACCTGCATGTCTTTGGACTGTGGGAGAAAGCTCATGCCGAACCTCCACTGGACAAACTCCAGCAGAGCGCAGCCATCGATGGAGCAGAGGTGCAGAAGTGGTTTAATACTTCTTCACCATTTCAAAGCCCCCCCCCCCCCCCCCCCCCCCCCCTCAACCCTACTTTAATGCTAAGTGGACTTCCAGCTGCACTGTTTTCAGTATAGCTGACTTAGTGAAACATTGCATTCGAGTTTTATCCTCCACTACTCAGCACCATTTGTCCCTCCCATGCTTTCTAGCTCCATTGTACAGCCCCTGCTCTCCTGTTAAAGGCCTTACCCCGGGGCCTGTAATAAGTACATTAACGCTAATAATGGATTATTGATCATAGTGAATCAACCACATTTAGGCCGACCACAGCACCTGTCCTGCTGAGCTGGAAGTTTGGCTGGGGGAAGAAAAAAAAAGGTCGCTAGAATTCCTCGGCGCAGCAGACACAGGAAGGGCCGGGGCATTAGTTAGTGTCAAATTGATAAATGGCCGGTAAGAGGAAAGGACCGCGGGACCTCTGCGGTTGGGTTGAGAACACCGACTCCAGACAAAGGCCACCGTGTTTCATGGGCTGTGATTAAAGTGAGCCATGAGAGGTTAAGCAGATAAGTGTGCTCCAGCGAGGAGGACCCCGCCGAGGAGAATTAGCCAGGTGGAGGAGATTACCAGGTAAGACATATTTTCCACCCGCTGACCCTGAGGAAAGTTCAGAGCTTGCTTGAAGGAAGAGACGTGGACTTAAACATCGGGTGTCTCAGATACAGCAGGTCAGTGGGGGACCGTGGTGCTCTGCTGTAACAGAAAGGTCGAGCAGGGCCGACAGAAATTATGTATAGTACCACAACACTTCAGTTCAGTGACTCTCTAACATTACCTATAGGTTCCATGTTTGAAGGTTGTGGGATAACACTGGAGATAATGTACTGGTATGTGGTACTATATCTAGATATAATATGGTAAATCTGCTACTATCAATTCCTAATTTCACAATTTGGTAGAAATATTGATCACCAGTCACATAATAAAAACTATATTAAAAGTAAGGTAAAAACCAAAACACAAATATCTAAATTTGTACCTGATTAAGACTATAAAAGTCTGAATGAGATACTGCCATTTAATCCGTATAAGGTCATTCTCAGAATAAGCAATAATGAAATTAGACATGTGATTGTGGAGCACTCCGACCTGACTAGTATTGTATAGATATATGTATTAAAACATTCTTTTGGAGTTTTCGCAGCATTTTACGACAAAAATAGGAAAGAAAAAACTCTATGGTGGCATTGTGCATTAAAATATCTCAGGATAGGATGTATGACGTGAATCATAGTATGACTATGCTCTGCAACATATAAATGGGAATATGAACGGAATATTTTATTAGCAACTTATGTTAACATCATATTTGGAGGAACGTCTTATTCAGAATCAATGTCTAAAGTGACTTATTTAATATTAAGGTGCCACAAGCAAAACGTCTATGGAGGCTGAGAGGTCTCAATCCCAAAGATCATTTGGAAAAGAAACTACTGCTGTGGGAGGAGGTAATGCCCCTCTATGCTCAGGTCCAAACTGTTTCTACACAGATATCAGCAGCTCAGAGAAAGGACGTGTGCTATGAAATAATATGTAAGAAGGTGCCTGCTGTCTGACGAGGAATCGATCAGAAAGATTGAAGTGTCCTCTCCCCATTTTCACCACTATTCAAAAAAAGCACGAGACCTGACAGGAACCTGACGATGTAATAACAGATTTTGAAGCATATTTTGTCATTTTGTGACAGCAGGCCTTGTCCCTTTGAATCGCACGGCTCCCGATGCAAAACAGCGCTGAATTGAACTGACAGGAATGAATGTTGCCTGACCAAGCCGACGGGGGAAATGAAAAAATGGCAAGAGCTGTTTTCATCTTGGGAGTGCAACACAACTGCAGCACAAGTAATTTCCCCCCCTTCATTCAGCCAGGAAGGGGAAATAATGGTGCAATTACCTGAATTACACCCAAAACATGAATTCTTCCGTAACATGCATTCGTTTCCACCCAGTTCCACGTGTGCGGTATGGAAAAGTGTGGCAAGAGAAAGGATAGTGGCTCTGGGAGAGGGGGGGGGGGGGGGGGGGGGGGGGGGACCAAACGACCCTGGGGTCAATATGTGTCGTGGACGCTCCTTGAAAACAGATTCAGAGTTGATTTGCGGTGGCAGATATGCTCCATTATACATTTGATTTGATTTATTTTGAACAGTATCAGGACTTTATCACATTACCATGCAGACTGCAGTACCTCACATCTCACTTCCCCTGCTTCTTTCTGTACTGCTATCAGAAAAACAAGGATCCATTTCTGCATCATGGTTTGGCGCAGCCGAGCTGAATCCTCGAGCGGTGTCTGCTTCAGTCGGCGTTGCCTCCGGAGCACGTCTCCCAGTCACGCACCAACAACCCGACTGAAACGATGGGTGAATAAATAGGTGCAGCTCGTTGTGCAGCCCCCAACCCCCCCCCCCCCCCCCCCCGATAAAAACGGAAATACACAAACCCCCTGATTGCACGAAAGGGTAGAAAATAGTAGGAGGGCAAATTAAAAGACTTTGGACGTCCGTTTCTGCCAAACCGGCGGTTGGATGTTTTTTTTGCTTGCCTGGACACATTCCTCAGGCGTCCCACCCTATTATTATTAGAAGTGTGTCTACGTGTGTAAGAGTCCATGAGAGTGTGAGTATGTGTGTGTGTGTGTGTGTGTGTGTGTGGTAAAAGGCATGCAGAGTATGTCTAGGAACAGCATCTCCTTGCCGTGACAAGCCGCTGTACTTAAGCCGCGTCCTTCAGCTGTCCTGCTCGACTCGGTCGGGAAAAATGTATCGGCAGACATGTGGTGATTATTTGGAGAATTGATTTGAGCCTCGGCTGCCCAAACTTCTTGAGAGCTCCCTGGGAAAGAGAAGTCTAAATTCTTTACCAGAAACAAAACCTCCGAGATGATTGAAGGTTGATCGCAGGGTTTCACAGTCATCAGTGCCGGGCCTCAGAGTGTATGAGCTGTACATGAAGGGAAATTATTATTTAATCCAAGTAAAGTAGAATCCTTTTAGTGATTCATATGCACTTTTAATATATTACTCTGTTTTATTCTAGCAGCACTAACGTTATATAGCATCCCAAGAAACATATTTGTCTGTTCTGTGCAATAAAGTCTGCAAAAATATTTCCCTAAAAATACTGAACCACTCTTTGTTCCACTGACAGAGGAGATTAAAGCACTTTCAGAGTTTAGAGGCTTCCCTGCCTCTTGCACAGAGCATGCAGCCGTGTTTACCACATTATACCATGTCTATGCAGAAGAGGCTACAGTCAGAAAATCAATTTCACCCCCTTGAATCTGCATTCCTCTAATTCCACCTAATATTGACTGGGCTCCAGGTAGTTGAATCCACTTTGAGAGAGGCAGTGTGACCTTGGATTCAGATGAGGCACATTATTCAGCGGAGAAAATTAGAAAAGGCGTGTGTGAGAGCATGAACGCAGACACACACACACACACACAGAGACACACACACACACACCCCATGTAAAAAAACACCTCCCACCTCCTGCACTGCTTCCCCCAGCAGAGACTGAGACCACACAGCTCGCTCTGCCATCACTCCTCTGCCTCGGCTGTGTATTTACCACTCAGAGACAAATGCTCTCCTGGCACTGGAGCACTTTAATGAGCCTTGGGGGGTCTGAAGGAAGCACATTTATCAGCACAGGTTTATTTCAATTCACCGCTGCTCACCGGCGTACACACACACACACACACACAAAGAGACACGGGGGCATAAAAAACACTTTGACTTCCTAATGAAATATTCCATTATGAGGCAGGGGCAGAACTGCACCGTTCTCAAGCTGCGAGAGGAAGAAAAAGGTACAAGGGGAAATGAAACATCACCAGAGCTGGAATAACAGAAGCTACGCGGGGAAGGACTGCAGCTAACATGTTGTTGACATGTGGAGGAATGCGTGGAAGCGGAGATTAGTGTGTTTACGAGTGCAATAAAATGATGGGCTACGACTGCATGCTCTCTTTTTAGATGAGCGTGATGGAGCCAGTTATGGATATTGTGTTGGATCAAGCTCTGAAATGTGAAGCCTGCTGGATTTAAGAAGAGAAATCCCCACAGCTCTATTACAGCCTCCATCACAGCAGCTATTTGGACATGACATAGCAGATAAGCACATGTATTTATTAATACACAATAATAATCAATAATAAATGTTCTAATAGTAACAAATGTGTCTCAGTTCACACACAGTTTACAATAATATGAAGGAAGTCTACAGGATACACAGTTTAGTTGCCATTTTGTTCCACATCATTATTGATTACCTTCAACAAGGAGGTCATGTGCTTACCCATCTGTTTGTGTGTTTGTCAGCAGGATTATGCAAAAAACTACACAACACATTTCCACGAAACTTGATGAGAGAATGTGTTGTAGGTCAAAAAAAGACCCAGAACTCATTTAGGAGTGGATCCAAACAAAAAGCACAGAACAATGATATCACCGTCTTAAAGCTCACTTACTGTACAAATCAGTGATTGGCTCCACTGTAGTTTTTCCTGCAAAACAGCTAAATTGAGTCGTTGGAAAAAAAGCTATAAATCTGGCACGTGGGAAACATTTCCAAATGTCTGGAACTGGGCTCGACACAATGAGGTCAGAAAACAAATTTGCCGTACTCTCCCCATGCTCAGATAGATTATTACTTAAAGGACTGATGATGCAGTGTTCTGACAGATTCAAGAAGAAGAACTGTAAACCAACTAACTTATATAAAAAGAACCAAGTTTGGCATAAGACCGATGTTCAGTCTTTGAAATGAAGTCAGGATGTTTTCAAACTGCATGAACCGTCCCAAAGGTCAAGATATTCAATTTACAGTATTATAATTCTTATGACTGTCTTAGTGTGTGTGAGTGTGTGTGTGTGTGTGTGTGTGTGTGTGTGCGTGTGTGTGTGTGTGTGTGTGTGTGTGTGTGTGTGTGTGTGTTTACACTGCCTGATGCCTTGGTTAAAGATTCTGTCCAGAGTTGACAGATGAGGCCACAGCTGCCCATTAAAGAACCACTTACTGTAACTTCCCTCTGACTAATCCATCCCATCATACCTACATTTAGGCCAGTGGCTGAAATCCAAATGTGCATGGAAATAACCCACCACACACACACACACACACACACACACACACACACACACACACACACACACACACACACACACACACACACACACACACACACACACACACACACACACACACACACACACACACACACACACACACACACACACACACACACAAACACACACACAGAAATACATCTCATCAGATCAATGAATTAGTCGTTGACCACTCGTTAGTCCTCCTCTTCTTCAGCCATCATTTCCTGCCTTGTAGTAAAGGCTCATCTGTAATTCCTGTTATATGACCCCAGTCATTCCATTTACCAGCTCAATTAGCCTGAAACATTTGTTCCAGTTTGGCACTGGGGGGGGGGAATACCTGACACAAATGGAGAGGAAAGACGACCGGGCGGCTGAAGTCTCCTCAATGTGAGCCGACAGCTGCAACCTGAACATATGGCCCGTCGCTGCCTTTGAGCTTAATGCTGTTAGTTTAACCTGAAGGACTGTCCACCAGCGGCCTGTAATACAATGAGATTACACAGGAGGCAATTAAGATCCCAGAGGAAGAGGTTTGTCTTCATTCAGATTACCTGTCCTGTGTGATTTCTTACGGTGGGAGGTTTGTAATAAAGATGGCCACCGCTTCACCTCCATTATCTAATCAAGCTAATCAATTCTCTCCGTGTGTGTGTAAACCAATTTTGACTAAATCTCTTTCAGTTCTCGTTTAACTGCTAGTGTCCTATAGGATCAAAGGCAAAATGCAACTTTGGAGTTTCAACCAAATGATTAATTCATATTTTAATGTTTAATTGGAACTTAAATGATCACAAGGTATGTTATACACATTCTCTCCTGATAGTTTCATCACCTACATCTAATTCTGTGTTTACACCGAAAACGAAGTCAATGCAGAGAAATGCAAATTTCACATCAGTTGCACCGGGAAAAGAAAATGATGCTTTCACTCAAGTTGGAATATTTGAGCTCCAGTTTTGCCTGACGTGGTGATATTCTTGCGAGTTCAGACACTGGATCATTTCGTCCTCATCAACCCTCCGAAAAATTCCATTCAGGTTTGGTGAGAATGCAACACAACATATTTCCCAGGTTTTGAAATGTTATTTTAGCCGCTCGTGGCCGTATTTCCATAATATCTCCCTGTGAGTGTCAGTGGGACAACTTGTGCTAAACTGTGACAGATGAGGCTGTCAGGTCGGTTTATAATTGCTCCTTTCCTGGTTGCTGCCTTGCAGTTTATCCTGTAGATGTGTAGGTGTGTGGATAATTCTGTTTTGCCTCTTGCTGGCTCATTTGTATCTGTGCAGCAAAGCAGCTACAGTTAAACCTATTATATTGATTGATTAGTTACTGGACTAAGAGCTCATAGACTAAACCTCTTCGCTTCTTACAGAAAGATTAACTTGAAATTTGCATCATCTGCATGATCCTCATCTGTGGATATTTCTCTGTGAAAAGCCACTAGCTGATAACTTGAATTGAGGTGATGCTCTTTGTTTCTTCAGGTATAGAAGCCATTATTTCTTGTATAAGGGATATTTTTCATGTACCAACAAAGTTAATGTCTGTTTGTGACAGATGATTCATGAATAAGGTAGAACACAAATCGTTTTGCTATTACTGGTGGTGATAGCATCAAAAATGGTCCTGGAGATGTTTTTGTGAATCATTAACACAGGGCTAGGATAATCAACAACAAACAACATGACTGGACTGCAAAACATTGAAGCCATTACAGAGGCTCCGTGCCCGGTCTGACAAGTGCTGCAGTATAACTTCCCTGTTTACAACAGTCCTCCCACGCTAATGTGTCAACCGAGGACCAGTATTTCCACCACTTGTTAATGTACTGACACTCGGCCTGGCAGCAGCTCCCTGGCGCAGCAGGCTGAGCTTCGGCCAAACAGCCAAGCTGCCTTTGGAGAGTGTTGCTGCTGACCGCCAGCTGGATTAGGGGGTTAACCAATTAGCAGTAAGAGGATGGGTCAGAGTACTGAGTCAATCCCAATCTGCGGCCGAGCCGGCTGAGAAGCTGCTAATCCGCCATCGGGTCACAACCACTAACACCACGGGGTCAGCGATGTCACAGGGAGAGCCGAGAGGTCGGAGAGGTCAGTCAGTGGAGCACACACCCTATCTTGCAATATTAATGAAAGTGAAAGATCCACGCATTTGTCAAGATCTGCACCAAAAGGAAATGGCTTCCTTCTTTGCCGATGTTCCATCCTGCTACCAAGCCTGCTGATAAACAACGAGCAGATAGGGGCGAAGACATATCTAAGACCCAACAGTTCTCTTATAAAAACACATTTAATATTATTTATTTTGCACACACAAATAAACATCAGTTCCCTAAACTGATTTTTTTTTCTCCCATTAAGATCCATGAATCATTTTATGAGAAATCGACTGAAATGAAGAAAAATGCCCTTTGTCGCAATGTGGAAAAAAGAGAGAACATAACTTCCAGATCTGCCTCCTGATCCCAAACAACAACAACATAAGATGGATTTTTCCTTGGGTCAATTCTTCAGATGAAAACATAACCTCCTTGGCAGAGGTAGAAATAATGGCTCCGATGAGAGCGACACGGTTTGAAAGCAAAAAGAACCATTCAAATGAATAATGCCCTTTGTTTTTCTTACCCTGCCATATTTCAAAAGGAACTTTCCGAAGAGAAGAAAAACTACGATTCATTACTTAGATTTATCACATACAAAACAATAGATTACTGCTTTTTCTATTTCATTTCTCACTTCTACTGACGTTCTGTGCCGTCTTCTCTGACAGGGGACATTATGAACAGAATTAATGAAGGAGACCTGAGAAATGCAACACAACAGACGAACGCTAAAACAAACAACCAAGACATCAAAATGTTGTTTTCTTCTCCACATTCATTCCGAATCGTTATCTCACCTCGAATACAAAGCGTTTGTGACCACGGGGTCCGTATGCACATGCATCATCACAAGCTACAGTGAAGAAGTGCATCGATGAAAAAACACAAACACACACCCACACACAACAAATGGCACGCACGCAGACAAACACCGAGTTGTTAATCACAACGGGGGATTAGTGAAAGACATGTCACAGTTTCCTTCCAGCTTCTGTTCCGTTGCCTTTTCCTCAACAGAGGCTGCTGCTCTCACACTCACACACACTGTCTGCTAAACTGCAATTTGCCGTCGCTCATTATGGTTTATTACCGGCTGCCGCGGCTCGGCTTTGATGGGAGAACACACGGCTTGTTTTCCGCGCATTAGCAAAACAACGGCGGTGTGTCAGGGCCGGCTCTGTGTTTTAATTCGGAGGAAATCTCATCCATTCAGACAGGATGTGAGCAGCAGGGGGCCAAATCAATGTGAAGCTGGTTGTCGATATATAAGCTTCCTCCGTGGATTTTGGTAATTCTCGCCTGTAAGTGTGAACAGACTGTCATGCCCCCCCCCCCCCCCTCATATTGGGAAAAGGCTGAATCTCCATGGAGACCCTGACAATGTCACCTCCGGGTTCAGGAAGTCCACGTTTATCTGATCGGTTCACCAGACTGGAGACATTGAACATGTGAACAACAGCATTCAATAGTGTGTACCGGTGTGACATGGCTGAACTGAGGCAGAAGATAAGTGTGTGTTTTTTTCAGCCCAGGTGGTCACGTTATCCCCAGTGTCCGTCGGGTTGTTTGTTGTTTATTTTTACTTTCTTTAACACTTCAAGATTATGGCTTTTTCAAGATGAATAGGGAACTGAAATCCAGGAGTGATTTATGCAGTTTGGACGGCCGCTCAGAATTCCAGTTTGTAGGTTGGATGCTTTGTTTCTGAGCAGGATTAAGCAAAAACCACTGAATGGATTTTCTTACATGGAATAAGAATGGCCAAGACAAAAGACCTCTTTAAATAATGGCGCATATCCAGACTATGGGGTGTATCCAGAACTGTATTTTCTATTTCTTTAACATTGCGAGTTTATGGCATTTCTTGAAATTATAACCAATTTCCCAGTGGATAAATCATGGATCTTAGAAGGAACCCATTCAGTTTTGGTATAGATCCGGACAAGAGGGCGTGTCCTGGGATTTATTTTCACTTCTTTCTTTAATAATGTGAAATAGGGCAAGTTTTAACATTATCATCAATTTCCCAAGTACTTGTTTATGCATCTTGATAAAAAATATCAGACATATTTAGGGTAGTAATATCTATCAATGTATACAATTCGCTGCTTTTAGCTTCGAAAGTGGAAGTGTTGTTAGGAAACTGTGGAGATGACAGTGTTTTTAGTTGTAAAGCTTTTAGCCCGACACAGGCAGTCATGTGGAAGGTGAACAGACACTCATACAACTTCTGCTACCGGAGGATAAGCACACATTTTCCTTGCCCTACACACACACACACACACACACACACACACACACACACACACACACACACACACACACACACACACACACACACACACACACACACACACACACACACACACACACACACACACACACACACACACACACACACACACACACACCTTATGACGTTTTGATCCCCACAGGAAGGTAACTACAATGTGTGAACACTGAATATTATTAGCTGCATATTTGCTCAGGGTTCCCATAGAGGTATTTCCATTATAAGTTTCTGTATTTGTAAAGTACATTATTTTTGAATCTGTTCACACGGCCACATTCCCAGACATGACAGGCTTATCTTTATTATAACCTTTTCAAAATGGGATGAAATCGAAATAAACATTGTTTGGAGAACTCTTATCTTTTAATTCACGCTTGCCGTCTATCTTTAGATTTGTTCTTTTTTTCTTCTTCAGTCCTGTTCTTCACCAGCCGAGGTAGAGAAGAGAGAAATATAAATTCCGGGCTTATCACTCAAATGGGAAGTAAGTCAGAAGGGTTTCACCTCAGGCAGTGCACACACCAAACAGGCAGATACGCCACAAACTCTGAATTGAAAATGTATTAGCTGTGTGACAAAAGAAAATAATTCTCAGCTGAGAGTAAAAGAGTAAAGTTACCAGGGGGATGGAAAATGATATGAGATATGATCAACAATTAACTAAATGAACTGATGAAGACAACAGCAAGACAAAGTTAAATGTTTAAAAACCAGTCCAAAGCATTAACCCACAAGCTTATCGGAGGTGGCTTTATCATGATGAAGATCCCAGTGGGGATGTGCACAACTCAGACGAGGGACGACTCTCTCCAGCAGAGCTACAGGCCGCTCTAGAACTCCCGCTTCTATCCACATCGTGCTCAATGTGCCATCCAAACGCCTAAGCCCCCGGTGCTAATGGTGCACACTCAGCGGTCAGATTAAGGCTCATTTACTCCCAGCAGGGTCTTCAATTACCAATGATTAAAACCCCCTTTGGTGTTGTGTCTTTAAGAGAAGCGGGATCTGTGTAGATTATAGGGAGAAGGAAATGAGCAAGAAGATGGTGGAGGCTTCACTTCAAGCAGGATCTTCAGGGATGTAAACTCCTGAATAAGGTTTAATATTAGCTTTTGAATGTGGATTAACATTCGATATTAACATTATAATACAATGTGCATATGTTATCTTATTGCTATAAAAGTAATATAAGGAGGTTAGAGGCTTAGGACAAATTGGTGGGTTTTGAACGATCGATTTACTACAAAAACTGTCACAAGGAAGTTTAAATTTGAATTTAAACATCTATCGTTTTCAGTGAGCCACCATTTGCTCTTCTAAAGCAACATAATTAAGCAACTGTGACAAACCTGCTGTTAATTATTAAATATATTAAATACAGGTTTGTCCAGTTTCCAATAAACTGGAAACCCTTTGTATAATTTAATATTTAACAACAACACAAACTATTGAAAATGTGCATAAACACCTCAGACTGTGAAAAATTACAAATTGATGAAGGGGAGTGGGTTCAATACTGTTAATATCAGACCATGGACAAAACTTAAGTGGTTGAAGTCAGGGTAATGGTTTTATTCAGGTTTATTTAATCTTGCATCACGAGTCAGGCTCTAAGAAACCAGTACTGTCACTACTTTAACAGACCGATGGGTTCTTTGCCCACACAGACAGCTCTTGTCAGCCTCATCTCTGAATGTGGGATTTTTAATATCGAGCATTATGATCTCAACCAGCTGCGGCCGGTGCTGCTAAGTAGCTCTGATCTCCACAGATAGTCACACAGAGGCAGAGAGTGCAGCAGTAAGCGGATGGAGCAGGACACAGTGACTCTATTAGAGGAGGGTGCACGGCTGTGATTTAATATGTCATCAGGAGGAAACACATCATCCCGGGAGCCTGCTTCTGTTCCTCTGTGTTTACAGGTTTCAGTCTCACTCTGTAACGAGGTCATCTTTACAATATCCGTGGACCTCATCTAGTCTTGAGGTACTCAAAACTTTATTCCTGTGCAGTTACTTCTGTGGTAGCCTAAAACAGGAGTAGTAAACAACATTAAATCCAATGCAATTGAAGTAAATAGTGACCGATTCTCCAAATGATGTGGATGATACCCAGGAGCAGTAAGGAGCCCTATTTCTGTTGTTTTTATACGTTTGAAGAAGTGGTTAGGGTTAGGGTTGGGGGGGGGGGGGGGGTGGGGTACCAGCTCTACAGAGCACCTGGACAGTGGTGCTACAAGATGTCACAGTGAAGAGGTAGAGCATGAGGTAACAAGAACAACAGTGTCACTACAAATTGGGAGCAAACGGGGGGAAGAGCATTGCTCATCAAGCCCGGGACAGTCAGTTATAGGACAACACATCAGCCGCTTGGATAGAGTCCGTGTGCACACGGGGAACTGAGGTGCTCCTCTCACTTTTATATTTTATTTTTTTCAAAATGGCTTCATATGGTTTCGGAGTGAATGACATTTATAATTCATCTCTCTCCCTGCAGCTCGCTTCTTTCATCCGTCTTGGTCTGCTGTGTGTCAGGCAGGAGCCGACAGAGAAGACGGTGGAGACAGTATCTGCCCCCCCCCCCACACCTCATCTCATCTTCTCTTCCATCAGCTCATGTGTGACTGAGATGAAAAAAAAAAAATGTGGCTACAAGAGCCAGAGTTTGAAGGGAGTCAATCCTGTCGGGTGTTCCTCTGCTGTCTCTCTGTCCAGTGCTGTACACAGACACTGCATGTATTTGCATTAACGAAACACACACACACTCATGTCATCCATGAAAGGTGTGTGTGTCTGTGTGTGTGTTTGCTCTGGTCTCACTGAGGAAACCACACAGGAGCTGCTGTCTACGTGTCGGTTTGTCATGTTTGATTTTCCTCCTCAGTCTACCTCAGTCAACCTCCACTGTTTGAGGAGAATAGAAGGTAGTCAGTTTCTCATTTCAC
Source organism: Pleuronectes platessa (assembly GCF_947347685.1). NCBI lineage: Eukaryota > Metazoa > Chordata > Actinopteri > Pleuronectiformes > Pleuronectidae > Pleuronectes > Pleuronectes platessa. Next base: position 15,589,063 of record NC_070642.1, read on the forward strand.
AAACACGTGTGTAACACAGACACACAAAGGCGTACACACACAGAGGTGTAGCACCAGCTTGCTGTGTATCTGTATGGGATTCTGTAGGGAGGGATTTAACTGGGCGCCAATGATCATGTTCATGGGAGCGTTCGAGAGTAAAATAGGATGTTGGTGCATCACAAACACACACAAACAACTCTCAGCCGTCCAACTCATTTTGAAATAGGCCAACACAGCTTGGCTTCCAGAGTAAAGCTCCTTTTTAAGTCTTGTCTGCACGACTGCATATATTTTCCACAGTTCTTCCGTCCACACGTCCTTCGCATATAAATATATCCGTCCAGACGAGAGGACAAAACAACGTCAAACGCTTGAAGATGCATGCTGGGCCAGTAGGTGGCGATGGAGTCTATACATCAACGATCCGTCAAATACCAGAGAAGAACTCTGGGTGAAGAAGACGGCTGTGAATTAGACCTGCTAACCAAACGTATAGAAATCAGTACATACCCACCATTGTTGTTGTTGTTGTTCCTGGCGCAGTTTAACTTGTACACATGGATATGCAGACAGCTTTAGACAATCTGTTCTTATAGTGAATTGAAATGGAGTTTACATGTGGATGGGTTAGGGTTAGGGTTAAAGTTTATTTTGCTTAATATGCACATTAGTGTGGACATCAGTCTAAACTCTAGTAATCCAGTTGACACCAAACACCTCCAACGTGATGTCAGAGCTGGAGCTCTCACTCATGAGCCTGCGATGTTGCTCCTGGTCCTTAATATTGCCAGGTAAATAATCTGTAATTTGACTTGTAAATGAGACATCAAAGCCCTTTCAATGAAGATAGATGAGGTTTTAAAACGTAATCTGCAACATAAATCAACATTAAAGAGAGTTTACTCGTCTCTGCCTGGGTATTTGCATTTCTGTACTTCCTCAGCAGCATCTCAGTGTACCAGGGGTTATCCCAACCCCCCCCCCCCCCCCCCCCCCCCCCCCCCCACCGCCTGTCAGGGCATGTGATGTTTTTCTAATTACTAAAAAATTGAGAAAAAAAATTACGGGGTGCATCTCTATTGGAGTGTGTCGCCGCCGCCGCTGCCGCATACATCACTCTAATTGGCTCAAATGGCTCTAATATCTGCCACCATGTTGCCTTCATGGATCAGCGGCGTCGCCCTTTGGAAATCAATACGGGAACAGCACGCCGGGACAGGGGGAGCGTCACGTTCAATGAGCGGCCCGATGACTTCGGTATTTCACCGTTAATCTTTTCGCTGTCCGCCAGTGACGAGCGCGGTAATTGGCAGCAATTAGAGAAACATTACGGCCGGAGATAGAGACAGGAAGGGTTTAAATATGCCAGGAAGCACAGTGTAATGTGTGCTGGAGTCGTTGGACAGGTTTGCATGTGCCCGGTAAAATACTATTGTAATTAGAGAGACTATATCCAGACACATTGTAAGGGGCTGGGAGGGGGGAGGGGGGATGCTGCAGGGACCTGATGCTGGATCATGGACGTAAAGGTCCTTTCAGATAGGAAAAGTAATCGAGTACAATATAGCCGGACACGTTAAGCTCTCACCTCCAAAACCGGATCTTAGCACTGAACATGTGTGTTTGCTGTACGGGGGTGTGGAGTATTTCCTGTGTTATTTCCCTGTCCTAGAATTCTAGTCTTCCTTTCTCTCTTTTGAATCCGCTCGGTGAGAGATGATATACACCCAGCACCACGTCCTTGATAGAGCACCACTGGGGGGGGGTTTCCTTATCATTCCCTGAACTGATGAGTCCTCTATCTATATAGTCGATCTGAGATTAAAAGACAGACGGAGGAAACTAACTATATTGCTCACCAGGAGACATATATCACTGACAGCACGCTGGAAAAAAGGTAAAGGGGACATTTTGCCAGGAAATATTCTCCCTTCTTCTCTCTCCATCTTTCCTGTCTGTCTTCCTCTGTCTTATCCCTATGTCCTTTGATAAAGCAGCGGACCAGGAAACTGCAGCGTGTGTCATTGATCTTCATTTGGGGCCGAGATGATAAACATGGGTTCCTCGGGAGCCATGAGTCCATTGTGGTGCAGGGACATTTACCGCACTGGGATTCTGACCGTGCCTAAAAAATAAAACCCCGGCCTTGGATTTACGCTACCTTATCACACCATTACAGCTGTTGGTGCTTAAAGAGGATCAGCTGACTCCCTCTGTATATTTGTGTGTATGTGTGTATAAGTGTCTGTGATGCGTGTGTGCATGGTGGGCTGAAGCCTTTCACTGACCAAGGCGGACAGAAAGGGGGAATGAGGTAAGACAAACGGAGTGGGATGAAAAAGACAAAGCAGGATTCTGAAACTAAGCAGCTACAGTGTAACGCTCTAGTTTGCTTTTTTGGGGGATCAGTCCCTCATGTTTATATTCATGTGTTTACTCTGGAATTATCTGCATAGTTGAATCACCCAAATTTGAATGTGTGCTCATTTATACAAGTTAATGAGCATGATTACAAGTGATGGTGATTTAAAAACTTGATCGGTTCCTTTTCATATAGTCTATAACTGTCACTCTTTCATTCCTCCTTAAGATTGTCCTCTCATTTGATGTTTTAAGGCAGTTTTGTTGGGAGCAACTTATCATTTAGAGAGTAAAACCAAATTTGTCACGTTTCTACACTGTCAGCCGCTTGTGTTTCTTGGTTTGTACGTAAGATTATGCAAAAAGTATTGGATGGATTACAATGAAACTTAGTTGACAGATGTGTAAGTGTCTGAGAAGGAGTCAGAAATAGTAGGTTATATCTCTTTCTATTATTTTGTGAGATCAGGCATTTTTTACCCTTTTACATGTTTTTACCTTTTCGCATATTTATTCAGAGTCTGCCAATAAAAGATAGCCAGAGAGAAACTTGTAGTCTTTTATCAGAGATGCCCGTCTGACATCTGTGTCCCCCTTCCCTCAGCACACCCCCCCCCCCCCCCCCCCTCTATTTCTGGACCTCAGCATAAACACAGTTGTGTGTGGTGGACCACTGGTCGTAAACAGTTGGGAGAACAGAGCGATCCATGAAGTGCACAGGCCGAGTGACGTGGCATCAAGAGCATGTTTGGATAAGAACACTTGTGTCTGTAGAGGAGAGTCCATTATAATGCATTTAATCGCCACCTGTACACAAGACGTCAAACACACATACCATATCACACCTTTAAGTTATTACAAAGATATCCTCATGTTACACTACACTGCTTTAAATAAATATGCACCTCTGTTTTGCCATTTGAATAAATACATACAACTAATCAGGAAGCAGCGGTGGGATGAGATTTTGCCTCAGTGGGCCACTGATTTAATACTTTGACCTGATGAGTGCCCAGTGGTGTGTGCCAGACCCATCCAGGCACACTTAATAGAACGGCTGTGGTAGCAGCCATGTTATATCTGAAGTAAATAAACCAGGACCTGGGGGGGAGAAACAAATGGCTGAAGATATAAACATGCAGATACAAAGGCTGAGATACCAATTTTGCTCAAGGAATGAGCTCGGACACGTGCATGCACAAACACAAGGTATGCATGATTCATTAGATCGAATTCAACAGTGCATGTTGTACCGTGTATTATATAATATCTGCGACTGCTTTCACTTTAGTTTGGTTCTATTTTTGCAGTTTTGGCAAGGAAATCACCATGACAGGAAAAGAAGCTCCCTCTGACGGCCTGCAGTCACCTCCCACTGAACCAGTCTAAACAGAGTCTGTGTGACCTTAACTATTTGGCCCCAATCCATGTCCCGTATTTAGAATCTCATAAAAACCGGCCACATACTTAGTGCCTCGACTTTCCAAGTGTTAAACGCTGCATGTATTAACTTCATTGTCTCTAATGGCCTTGACTTTGAGAAGATCTACTCGCTCAAGTGCAGAAATCCACTGTCTGAACTTGTATTCATTGACAGTGTAAATACACTAAAGGTGATTTGTGCTGAAACTCGGGACAAAGCTGATGAATTCAACCTTGAACAGATTGAAAATTTATTCCAGGATTAAAGTCCGACCCAAATGAAGGGAAATAAAATGTTTAAAGATAAAGCAACGGCTGATGATGTGGAGAAGCTTTAACATTCCAGGCTGCAGCAGGACGCCCTCCAGAATGTGTGAGGCTATAGCTGATATTCATTAAGTGTTTTCTTTCTTCAACAAAGGTTCTCACAGTTAGCAGCCGAATGGCCCAGATGCTGACGGAACCTGGGAAAAAGATTTCCTGCCATTAGATCCATCGATCACAGGGAACTGATGACATCAACGACCCGTCCTGTGCATTTGACATTTCTACAAACCCATTTCCTCGTCCGTCCATTTATCTTAGACATAATTAACTCCTTTTCCCTTCAGCCTCATCTGAAAACTCTGCACTGTGTCGCTTTAAGGATCCCCCTTTTATTCCTCATTCCATCACAGCTCTCCCTCTTTCAAAGGACAGGTGTCATGTACAAGTTTAAAAATGTTGGCCAAAGAAGAACAGAGCCATGTTTTGAATTAGAATCATGGCTTGCTGCCCTGACCCTTTGTTTGTATATTTACTCTGAATGGATGATATAGACTTTGCTGCGAGTGTGCTCAGGTGTGCACTCCTGTACATGCCTGCATGTGGTTTCATGTAATGAGCGCGATCAAAGCAGTTGATTGCTGGTGACAAATTCACCAATGAATCACCAGTCGGAGCTCCCATCTGTGAATCTCCCGACACACAAACAAGTAAACAAACATGAACCAATGGCAGGAACCAAAGGGTGAAGAGAGGGAGACTCCGGGGAGCTGCATAATGAGCTGGCAGCCCTGAAGCACCAATAGACAACAGGACCAATAAACAGGGTCCTCAAGTTCTCTCTCTGGACCATTACCCAGTGAAAACAAGAGGTCACCACACACACACACACACACCCACACACACATACACACACACACACACAGAGAGACACTTCCTGAGTGATTCCTGTTTACTTAGCTCTAAGAATGTGGAGAGCACTTCTCAGGGCCACATACTGTTTTAACTCCAAATGGACAAATGGACCGTTCACGGCTTATAAGGCTGCAATCTGAAACAAACCAGCGCCTCACTCCCATAAACTGGAGGTTAATTTGGGTCAAATATCTTCACTCACTCATCAATTCTTTCTGTTTGTTAAAGTTCACCGCTCCCGTCCCTGCATTACGGTGCCGTGCTCCAGAAATTACGGAATTTCTGCTGATGTAGTGGTGTGGGTCTTGCACGACATGAATTGAGGTGGATGCAAAACTCTGGAAACATGTCCATCTCTACAGACTGTCTCCCTATGACCTGTTAGTAATGATTAAGCATGAGGTTTGTCAGATGGCTCCTGGTGACATATTTCAAAGACAGTTGGTGAAGGGATCTATGGAGAAACTTCCACGACAGGTTTGTCTAGGCTCTAGGCTCGTACAAGCCTGAATCTCTTCTATTTGCATTTCTTCTTCGCCTCTTCCCAGGGGTCAAGATTCATTTTTCTCAGTGGACACCTATCACATTGAGTCGCCGCTCCTCAAGTGCAAGTATCAAAGGGAGAGGCATCACGTTGAAGTCACAGTCAGTAAACAAAATGACCAATCCACCCATACAAATACACTTTAAAGAGCTATTTGTGTTTGTTTTCTGCAATGATGAATATAAAAAAAAATTAAAAAAAATTGAAACGGGTGTCAAATACATCCTGATGACATAGCTTTACAGATTCTGAACTCCCCACGGCAGATTTCGACCAAAGTGCCTTCCCACTCCAGTGAATCTCACTTGGAATGTAAATCAGCTGTCCATCTTCCCTCCAAACACACAGGCACAGAAACACCCTGTCCACAACAATACACACAAGAACTTCACAGAAAACAGTGTTTTATAAACACAGGATCATTGTTGTACATTCGCCCTCATCGTTAACAGATCGTTTAATACGCGAGGACAGAATCATCGGCCCATTTTTGGTGATGTCATCGAGCTTCAGGCATTTGATCTGGTTATTGTTTGGCTCCCTCCCAGACTCCAACATAAAGTCCCGCTCTGCTGCAGGTCCTTTAAACAATAACAGCGCTGTTGACAGCCGAGTCTTTAGATTTATTCCAAACTGAACTTTTCAACTTTAACATCTGTCTTGTGCACGTCAGTAATCTCCAGCAGATACAGGACGCTGTGGGGACGCGACACTAAAAAGATTTGGACAAGAGGAGGTCGGGAGACAGGATTATCTGGATCAGGTTTTTGGGGGGATGGAGGGGAGGCTGGGCCCACAACCCTGACCTCAAACATCTCCCAAGTCTGGACAGTCAGGCAGAGTTCAAACTGCTGCTGCAAAGTGTGTGAATTCTGTGAAGTGAAGTGAAGTTTCCAAGGAAATGTACAAAAACGGGTTCACGCGTCAACGCAAACATTTTTTGACAGGTGAGAGAAAGAATTAAAACAACAACACCTGAGTGACGGCCCTGAAGGAAGTGTAGACGTTACAGGAAGGGAGGTGAGAAGCTGTGTGAACGTTTTCTTTTATCGGTAAGACCAGGAAACAACTTCAACTGGTCTTACTGGGTTTCAATTGTATATACAATCCAGTTGAGTTTCCCTGCTGCTATAAAGCATCGCTTCACATGACCGCTGAGCTCAGTTCAGTTGAGGATACGCATTTAAAAAAAAAAGGAATCTGTGCTCCTGCTGTCAACAAAAGTTATTACAACCTGATGGGGGTTAATACAAGAAACTGCTGTTGACTAAACTGAGCCCCTTCTGGAATCAAGTTCAGTGTCACAATCCATTCAATAAATAAATACAATAAAAAAAAAAAAATGCTGCTTTGAAAATCCTCAACTCTCTTCGTGTGAGGTCTGGAAGATTCCTGCTCATGCTTTTTTCTTCCTTCTTATTTATGGCCTCACGGAAAGAGGATGCGTTCCGTCCCCCCAACCCCCCCCCCCCCCCCGCCCGCCCGCGAGAGCCATTCAAAACACATGGTAGTGATATAAGTATGAATTTACACCTTCTGCTGTTTAGCTTTTTCTTCTGACATCAGAAATGTGATTAGAAATCCTTCTGCTTAATAAACTCCAAACCCCAGGAAGAGTTAATATGTCAAATTGCTCCTCCTCTCTTCTGGATGATCCAGTTTAACAGAGCGGCACCAGGAAGGCCCCGACGATTAGAGCTTTACGGTGGCTGTAAAGAGAGAGAGGAGGAGACCGAGGGTGACCATCCTAAACCGAGCTCTGTCCTGTTCTAATTAAAACCTGCTATCCATTCATTTGCTTCCAAAAGGACTGGGAAGCACCAGACGGAGGAATAATTGCAGAGGCAGCTCGATTGAAAGTGACATCACCGACGTAAACAGCCTCCTCAGACGAGAGCCCTTCCTGAACCGGACGCCTCGGATTCAGAGCGAGGAGGAAGTGGTGAAAGTCGATGCGATGGCGGTGCAGCGGGCCGGCATAATGCCAACGCAGCTTGTTAGTAATTGTGGGAGTGAACTGGAGGGTAATTGTTGTTACGTGCTCGTGCCATGCTAGCAGATGAGAGTGGTCGAGGTCGCTGCATCGGTCGCTTCGGCTTATTTGACCTTAACAGTCCCTGGCAACTGCAGCGTCCTCAGGCTACGGGGACGGGTGCTGTGTGTGCATACGGGTGTTTGTTTGTGTGTGTGTGTGTGTGTGTGTGTCTGTGTGTGATTAGTGGGAAAGCACAGTGGAATATCTAGGACATCAGTGTCTAACAAACACACAAGCTTTGCTGGCGTGTGACCAATGACGGGTTAGTAAACAGGTCAAACTTCAAATGAACTGAGGAGAGGAAGCACATGCAACTTTTAGGGGATGTGCTGCGTGTTTGTTGCATCATAAAATTTGTTAATAGCATTAAATCTGCTACATTTTGTGTTGAATGTATTAATATATTTAATTAATTTAAACGTGTCAAGATTTTTCATTCAATGTACTCAGTCCAACCCCAACTGAGCTACATGGCTCATGTAGAAGATTTTGTGATGCTACACCTGCAGAATCTTTGATGGTATTAATACAACAATAATAATAACAATAATAATAATACTCTACATCTGTGTGTACATTTTTATTACAGTTGTGTGTTTTGTGCCTTTTCAAGTTCACTTATTACATTGATTACAAACTGTACATCCCCAGAAGCTGCTCCACACAGTTTCACGTTGGAGTTGGAATGGCCATGCTGGTCTTACTGGGCCACTTCACAGGAGCATCATTGAGGTGCCGCCGTTTTCCCCCCTCCGTCCTCTCAAGGTGACATGTGACAGCTGTCGTATCACCCGCTCATCTGGTCGCCCCCCCCCCCCGACCCCGGAGAGCTTTCTGGATCTCCTCTCCCCGAACGCCACACATGACAAAATGCTTGTGAATAGCTCGGTGTCCTCCGGGTCACACCCACACCGTTTACCCCGGCGCCTCCCCAGCACTCAGGCGGCAATATGCAGTTTCTCCGGCTATCCCTCTGTTATCTCATTTGTCTCAGTCCCTTTCCTCTTTCCCCCCCTCTGCCCAACATCTCCTTGTATTCTCAAGCTTAAGCTCTTTATCCCTCATCCCGACATTCTCTCTCGCGTCCTTGAAGTCCCGGAGGCAGGGAAATATTAATCTTGAGAGCAGGAGTGCTGACTGGCTGGGACCTTGATGGCAGTAGAAGTGGTGCCAGCCCGCGAGGTGTGAGGATGACAGAGATGTAGAGGTGCGTCTCAGCTCGGCACTCGAGAGGAGCACAAGGTGACAGACGGTTCGGACAAACACTGTGTGCAGGAGCAAGGTGATTTTCCATCAGCAGTGACTGAGCGTGGTCGCTGCACAGTATTCATCTTCATTTTATCTCGTTCCAATATGAGAAGACCAAGGACGTCCACTGTGCAGTAAGGTTTTCTGTCGGTTAGTATTTTATTATACTGGAAAATAAGTCTATTCTGAGTTTATATATCTGACTTACCGAGTGAAAGTTCAGCCCAACACTAAAGTCCCTTGTCATTTATCTGAGTAATAATATTAGAAAACCTGAAATGGAAAAGAAAATCATTTGACCTGCATTTCATTAAAAAGGGTAAAATGTAAAGAAATAAAAATCAAAACAAGTTTTCATTTCTTTTTACACTGACTCATCTTCGGTCTCGACTAAATGACTCCTTGATATTTCTGGCATCGCGAGGAAAATGTAACACCTACAGTGAGAAAAAAAAGGCACGAAAATCCCCCCCCCCCACCCCCCTGCATTAACACTAGTTACATAACTGTGCAGAACGTGCTGCTGCAGCTCTATTATAGCATCAGACGTGCAAAAGCCAGCGCATTAGGAGGTGCTCCTCTTCACACATCAGCTCAGATGTAACTCAATGGATGCATGTTCACATGTCTACGTGTGTTTCAGTGAACTCAGAAATTATTTTGTAATGCCGATTTTAAACCAGTCTGAGCAACGTTAATTCAGATTTTCTTTTTGCACTGTTTTTGCTACAAATAAGTAGATAACTTATGATAATGGTTGTTGTTTTAATCGATTTAATAACCATATATTTCTTTTCTATTTAAATTGTTAGCTTAATATTCAAGTTTGTCTAAGTATTCAATTTAAAACCATCCTAAAACACACCAGTTGCATAGACTAAGAATAAAGGATAATGCTATAAACCATCAAATCAACTCTCCTCGCTGACATTCTATTGTATGTGTATCTATTGTAAATTGGTTTTGCTGTATGCACCAGCTCTTGGACAGAGTATTTGTTGTCAACATAAATTTGCATCTAAATGCAGACGGTTTTGATCCACTCTCCGTGCTGCTGTAAGACACGCTGAACAAAACAATGCATAATTTGGCCCCGTGAAAAGTGTTGACCCTCCATCCAGAAAGCATAATTGTATATTGTGTGTATCCCGAGCCACAGACAAAAAGCTCAAGTAAATCACAACAGGCAGAAAAAACTAATTGGGGATCAAACTGTAGGCGTATATATCTTGCAGGGATCTTTGTCTTTATCCCTATTGTGCAGGAGGGATTATCACAATATGTTGCTGCAGGGGTAAAAATGTAGAAATGCATGTTGTGTTAGATTTGTAAATGCTTAGTTCACAGAGCAATTAATGCAGTGTCCAATATTTGCTAAGAAATATGTCAACCTCGATGTCAACTTTACACAACTCTGGCTTTTAAGAGCACAAACCAAAGATCCCAGCATCTCTCCCAGCAGCCAGAACACAAATCACAACCAGATCCCGACTCTGTAGTTTATTTCCAACAGATCAATGTCAAGTCTAAGTTTCTGGTCAACGTGGGGTCCTGATGTGTAAACTCCCTGCAGCTCCGAGAGGCCACAGAGAGACGTCAGAGCAGGAGCATCAACATTCCCACCGATCCTGGCTCGCATTCTGAAGGGCCCAGCTTGAGTGTGTTTGGGCATCAGACTTAAAACCCGGCGTCTTGGAAGGTTTCAAACCCCAACCGGGAAGCAACCGCGGGTTTGGCAGCGGGACGACCGCCGGCATTTCTGCTGTCGGCACATCTCGCTTTTGTGGTCGCGTCCCCGGCCCGTGAAGTTGCACCGAGACTCGGAGTCTGGGTCTCAATCGCTGATGTTAACACGGAGAGATCTGAGGCGGCCTGAGGACGTGTGACCATCAGTGGAATCTGGCTCCGCTCAGCTGTGATCGTGAATGAATGAAGCCACAAAGAAGAGTGTGTGGGGGGGGGGGGGGGGGGGGGGGGGAGGTTACAAAAAGGCAAAGATGGGTGAGAGGGAAGGTTTTCGGCTTTGCCATCTTTAACAATTTAAGGGAGGTGCATGTTTGGCAAAATTAGTTGTAGACTTTGCTCAAACAAGGGGAAGAGTTAGCGTTTTGATGGGAAGGGAGGAAATTACTGTTGAGACTGTTGAGTTTTATATAAACACACACACACACACTCACTCACTCACACACACACACACACACACACACGTGTAACTGCTACCCTTCGGCTACCTGGCAGCTGTCTACTTTAAACAAAGCAGAGGAAACCCTTTACTTAAATCTGCTCCACTAATCCAATTAAAGTGGTTTATTTGGACTTTTATATTCCCAAGCCAAATATTTTAACAATTACTGGGGGGTATGCAGTGAGAGTTTATTTAAACTAGAGTCTAAAATATTGCTTTATCTATAATTACCATTTAGTCTTATTATTCTGACATATATCTGTAATGACCAATTATCAGTGGTGACGGCCTAATCCTTGTGTTGACAGTATTTTGATAAACCCACATCTCTATGGATCTAAAACTAAATGGCGGAGGTGGCTTGTGTTAACCTTTGAATGACTTGATCAGAGCTGCTCTACTTGCTGTGGATCTGTAGCTCCTCATTATCCCAAAAAGGCAACTACACAGGCGAATTGGATGACTTATAATTGTTGTATTGGGACAAGGTTCAGCACGCCGCCCGTTACAAAACAACACAATCTAAATATCATTTCCCCTTATTTTACTCAATGATTTTAATCCTCGGTGGTTCACACTGAGAACCCATCTGCACAAATGACTGTAGGTACAAACAAGCGGCGAGAAGAAGAGATCCGCCTCTAACTATCCATCCCACGTGCCTCCTCATCACCGACAGCAGCCATTTCCCTTTTCTCATAAATGCTTCCTAAATGGATCATGCAAATCAGGGACGATGAATTAGCGGGAGGGATGGCGGTGATGTGTGATCCGCCCGTGGCATCGCACACGCCCCTGATAGCACGTCTCTAATTGACCATCACTGTCATCGTGTGGCATTTTCAAAAGGAAGTCTCCAGCCGCATAAATTAAGACGCGTGCTGTTACTTAATGGCGCCGATTAGCGTGAGCTCTGCGGCATAGCGTTGACGCTAATCAGGGGAGAAGCTCTGCACTGGCTGGTCTCAGAGTTGAGTGTCAATAGTTAAACATCAGGCATGAGGGGGAATTAGTCGTATCTTGGGCCTAAATTACGTCTGTGAGTGTGTTTAGGTGCATGTAGATTTAACCCTGTTAAGAAAAACAAATCTAGCATCCTTTGAAATAACATCCACACAGATTGATTCCACAGCCCACGACTTACACCCGGTGCTCGTCCGTGTGCAGTGTCCCTGTGCCCAGGAGGTAACGTCATATAGCTGCCTGTAGTCTCTCCTCATGAAGTTCCACCATCAGTGAAGTTTCTTCCGTTTCATGTGGTGGTCTCACTTGGATTTTTAAGTACACTGCCCCCTCGTGATTTCCTGTGGTACTGCTACATTCTGTGCATTCTTAAACTATCCCAAGACACGTAGAAATGTGAAATGTGAAATTGCGTATTTGTATCTAACACCAAGCAGAAATTAAGGATGAGGAGGTCAGGGTGGTGAGTAGCATATCTGACATCAACACAAAGTTGAACATTGCATTTCATTACAGACCTGCCACTCTCACTTCAGCAACTATTGTGGTAGTTCTAAACCATCTGTATGTTAGCCATTGTTTATTTGCTTCACCCAGAGTAGTTATTGTAAAATGTAAGCACAACACTGTTGACTTGTTAATAAGGGCCGCTGCTGCAGTCATTCCAAAGGCTGCATTAATTGGACGGACTGCGCAGATTGATGAAGTACGTGCACAGGCTTTAAATCTCCACAATCGCAGACAAATCCGTCGCTAACACAGTGAAACCCATCATCTCAGAGACGGCCATGATTAGCATGAACCCATGTGGCTGCAAAGCGCTCCTCTCTTATCCTGTAACTCAGATCTGCTCATCCTGAAACCCACGAGAGATTCTGAGACACGCGAGGGATGTGCTGCGTCAGTACCGATGAAAACAGACACTGAAGATATGTAATTACAGTTTTTACGACACTTACATTTTCAGGTAAATAGGGCACCAGGGCGAGAGGGAGGAGGACAAGAGGTCTAATGAATTACATGTAAGGTTATTAAACATTAAGTTAATTATAAAATTGTGCTGTGACGTCCAAATTAGCATAAGGGCTGTTAACAATGGTTTTCATTTTTGATTACGTGAGTTATTATTTATTCCATAAAAGGGAAAATCGTCCATTCATTTCTCAAAATGTAATCTTTTTATTGAAATAACAAATATGACATTTTTACATTTTGAATCATGAGAGTGTATTATGTTATTACTGCTGTTTATAATATGAAATATATGGAACTTGAGTTAAATAACAGTTTCTCACATTTATGGGATTTTTATCTTCTTTCTTAGTTTTTGCTTGTAGTTCTTGAAAATCTTTTTTTTGGTGTAACTTGATGACAGGTTTTAATTGATTGATTAATTAAGTGAGTTCCAAAAGGAGTAATGACTGCATGGGAGGAATAATAATCACATTATTTTACCCATGTTGAATAATGTAATGATGAGTATGAAGCAGTTAATGGTAGTAAACTGGTTTTGATTATATTCTGGAAGGACATTGTTTAGATACTTTGTAGACAATGGAAGAATGATGAAAACCAGGGCTGGTGATTGGACAAAAAACCTAATAATATAATAACCTTTAAAACTTGGCCATACAGAAATTGCATTGCTTATATTAATGGGTAATATTGCAACTGACAAACCTCAAAATAATGAAGAACTGAATATTAAGAAGCTTTGACTTGACGATAAATCACAAATCATTTTCGTTACTGAGACAAAGGGACCTGATAGAGATTCATGGGTCACTCCCACCTTCTGGAATAAAGACATAGTGCATCAACCTGCATTTAAACATGCAGTCTGGAAGGTGACTAACAGCATAATTGGTCATGTGAAAAGCAGACACAGCAGTATTAAGAAGGCCGTCTCTCTATCCGAACCATTGTTAATGCACGACTCTCTTATAGACGGTGTGAATTCATGCGTTACGTTCAGTAATTGATTCAATGTCTCTCCTTTGGTGCAGAATAAAGACATCAGGAAGTGCTGATAAGACACTAAAACAGGCAGCCGTGTGAATCCTGGTAAAAGTGGTTCGCCAGGGACGGGGAAAGGACCAGCGTCTCCGTACTGTTAAAGCCTCAGATTGACGGATTGCCAGTTTAACCACTTCTAACCGCTCAAGGCGGGACTGGGGGTCGGAGCCGTCCAGCTAGCATAGCAGGCTAATGAAGTGCAGAAAGAAGATTAAATGATGGAGGGTTGTGAAAATGCTGATGGTGGACGAGGAGTTCACTGTCGGGACATTCTAAACCACGACAGGTTGCTCCGTGCAGCAGGACATCCACTGAGGATAATGGAGTGTAATCCTAAACCCTGTTTGGATTTAACAGATAACCCATGACAGTACTGAAAATGAGGGTTTATGCCAAAACCGTGCACTGAACCAAGGGACAACCCATAACTACACTTAGTGGAGCCGCTCAATTCAACTGAAAAACTCCATAAATGTGTCGTTTGGAAAGGACATAACACTCAGTGAAATCACAAAATGTTATTATGGTTAATGGGGATTGGAGGATACTATAAGCTGGCAACAGGAAGGTAATTGTACTTATGAAAAGGGTTTTTTTGAAACATGAAAGTCACAACCAAGAAATGAACTTAGGTTTATATCTTTGTAACTATGTTTACATTTGATCTCGTTAGTTTTGGTTTCACATTGTAATGTAGGGTGCCCACAAGAAGACATATGGACGTCCTGTTTTAAACTGCGAGCTGGTCTACCTATACCATTGATCGACTGGAATGCAGGGAGCAATCTTTCTGTTTGGACTTAAAACTGAATCAAGCTGTTCTTGCATTGATTTCATTGCTACCAGCATCACCAGCTTCAGGTGCAGAACTCTGCACTAGCTCCCTTCAGAAAGACCAAATTATCTAATGTAGTTATCATACTATCACACTGCAAACAAACCAGATCCTGGTTCAGTTTGAGACCTGTTTTTATCAGACTCAATTCTGGTCCATGTTGTGATGCAAGGAACCTTTCACACCCATTCTTTTTGGTTCACATGGTGCGTACTAAACAAGTAGCCGTGAAAGCCCCCCCGTCAAACATGGTAAAATCTTTACATTCACTGATTCATGCTAGTGTGCTAACAAACCATTGCAGGGAATCAATAGTGTGGCTCCCAGGCTTAAATGAGGCTTTGGCCAGTTCTTTCGGAGAACAGCAGGCTGAATTATTTCAAGGACAGTCTCACAGTTTTGGGTAAAATTGATCTGTTTGGCTCGTAATGGGATCATTGGGATTCACCGCGATGTAACAATAAAAAACAGCTGGTGAGACATTTGTGCATCAAAGCCACCGTGAACGATTCCATTACACCGCACAGTGTTATCAAGGAGGAACATGCTCCGGCTTCCTCTATCACAGCGAGACACCGAATCCAGCCTTTGTGCTTTGTTGAAGACGGACACCGATCAACACCCGAACCCATTGTGCGACGCCCGTCTGGACATGTGTGTGTGTGTGTGATTGTGTGTGTGTGTGTTGTCGCGGGAATGTGTTTTTCAGTCTCGATTAAATTCACCTGGAGCCGTGACAGAACAGGCAGAATCCAGTGGCTGCAAACGTCAACGGGCCAAACGGCTCATTCTGCTGACGGCAGGAAGGAGTCGACAAAGGGCCGCCGCTGCTCTGCTCCTGTACACGACCACACCGAGGCCCGACGTGATAACACAACTGAGAGACGGGGGGGGGGGAGAGAGAGAGAGAGAGAGAGAGAGAGTGAGATGGCACCTGGCAGTTCTCTCTTTAAAAAAAAAACTCTTCACAAATGCAGAATTCGTTGTGCTCCATGTGTGTCATGTGCACCGCGTCTATACAAAGAGAAACAGGGGGGTTTGTGAGGTCATGTGACAGAGGACCAATCCTGACAAGGTAGCTCTATGTTCTATGCAGGGGTTTGGAAGGATAAACTCTACAATCAACACAATCAACAGCAAAACAACAAATAACGAAAGGCAGATGAGAAAAATTACGAATATTATTTATCCTTTGAACATATTTAGTGATGCCACATGAATTTTGCTTCTAATCTCCTTTGTGCGCTCGTCACTCTGGAGGTTATTTGAAATGTGTAGCTGTGCTCATTTATGTTTCGACGTGAGCGTGCCTCTCTTTTTAAAAAAAAGCCTTCCTGTAGCTGCCTCATCCTTCACTGCTCTTTTCCCCGGAGAGGAGTCTGACATGCAGGCTGTCAAACGTTCAATACAAAAGTGACAACCCACACTGTACCTTAGAGCTGGTGTGTAGATACTGTATGTGTGTGTTTTTGTTCTTGTGTGTGTGTGTGTGTGTGTGTGTGTGTCTGCTGAGCGCACGTTTCAGTACGTTTGAGTATTTTTAAACCAGACGCTTCTTTTCTTTGTCAAAGATTTTCCAGAGATTCAGATCTGTTTTCAGCAAAGGCTGCAGGAAACTGTCAGCTCCGGAAAAGAGCTTCAGCCCTTTGACTGCCTCATCTGAGAGAGGAGACTTTGCCTGATGAGCTTTAAAGCCTGATAAAGGAGCAGCCTCATAAGATGATCACAACATGGTTTAAAAACAGATTTGGAGTGTATTGTTCGACTAGTGACTGATTAAGAATAATCAGAGCATATTAAAGGGGACATATCATGCCCATTTTACCACAGTTGATATGGTTCCTTGGGGTCTTAATGAAAAGTCTGTAACATATTTTGGTAAAAATCCCACAAGGATCTTTTAAAACAGCAAATTAACATGTAGAAGCACTACAAAAGTGGAATTTTCATAATATGTCCTCTTTATTGTATTAGTTCTGTTACAGTTTCTCATGTTTTGGGGGATTTTTATCTAAAGCACACGCGTTTTTTTGGCGTCTTTACTTGATGAATGCAAGTAGGTGAACAAAGATGATGAGAACAACAAAGTTAATGAACTGAGCAGTGGTCAAAACTCAAAGATGGCAAGATGGACTGGGAGGTGCCACTGAATGAGAGTCTGGAAAAAGTCCAGGATAAATAAAATAAATGATGCACAAACACGAGTTCTCAAAAGGTTCCATAAGCTGTAAACATTTCAGTGGACGCACTACTGTTTGGATTTGGTTCAATATTTAAGCCCATTTAATTACTGATGCTGAGCTGCATCATGGGTAAAAAGAGGAGGGTCTTACAGTACACTTTAATCAGAATTTAGTTCAGCAATGTGGTAGTAAAAGAAACATGTCTGGGACGTACCAAGCATGCTACACCAGTGACTCTCTCCCAGTTAATGTTTTTTTAAAGACTTATTAAAATGAAACAGTTGAAACTTCTGCTCTGATCAGCCCGCAGACACAGATTCCACATAACAAGGTGAATCTTAGTCCAGTCACTGAAGAGCAACGACCTCTTCCTCACTCGACAGATACTTGTAACCCTCCCAACCTTCTTTAAGCTTTTCTTTCCCAGCTCAAACTCACCGAGAACACCTGCTAGATGGGTCGGACCGGGGTCGGATCACGTTTCCACCGCAAACAAACTTCAGGGTTCACCCGGGACCTGACCGGGAGCGCGTCCTCCCAGAAGGCCTCTGTGCGCTTGTTCTGTTCCGCAGCCGAGCGTGATGACCGTGCTCACACCTGCCCAAACCAATCACTCAGAGGGAAATGAACTAGAGTCAGATTTAAACTGAACTAAAGAAAAGAAAACACACACACATAGTCCTGAACACACTCTTCGATGTGAACAACCCTTTGATCAAATTAATGAACAAAAATGTGTAAAGACATTATGGGATTAGCTCGTCCCACAAACATGCGAGAAGAGGCAGCTCTCGATAATGGATGGACGGATGGATGAGCAATGAGCCCTGCAGGCCTGATGATGACAGTTACACACCTCACACAAGAGGGAAAGTTTTAAATAAAAAAAAACTTACTTGACTTCATCATGAGGTCACATCTCCTGAGGCTGACGGATTGCATTTTTTGACGTATTAACGAGATCAGTTTCTGTCGGCTTGAATTTGTGCCACCGTCGAACATGGGATGAGAAGCTTTTTAAACTAATAATTGTTGCCACATCAACCAGCCCACTGGATTCCAAGCATCCCGCTGAGTTTGTGTTCAAACAGATTAACCAACTGAACGGTGCCTTGAACACAACGCCGCCACGATAGACTGCACGCAAACATTCTCCTTGTGCGTCTCTTAATAGAACTACAAGCGTTGGAGGAATCTCACTAATTTGTTAACAGTCAGGTCTGGTATCTCCGGCCTGTCCTCTGGAATAGGAAAGCAGTTTAATTTAAAAAAAAAGAGAGAGAGCCGAGGAGACAATATCCAATTTCAGGCCCAAATTGAGCACAGCTGCAATCACAGAGTGAGACACGCTCGGTCTGAGTCTCACTCCCTGCAGGGGCGTCGTGACAGTGTGTGTTCAACAAGGATTTGATGTTCCTGCTGCACACAAGGCCGGCGTGCACGGGTACCACACGGATGAAACGGACACATCTGTGCCGATAAAATGTTTACGGGTATTTGATAATTATCACCGGCCGATGAACACACACATGCGCGCTTCAAAGCACGGACATCAAATCTCCTCAAGTGGGTTTAAACGCCACCGCGGCCAATTACACAGATGAACTCCTGCTCCGCTGGTGGATCCGGGTCACACCGGTGGTCCTGTAGAAGCTACTGGAGCCGGATCCACACCACCGTGCTTCATCTCCACGTTTCACTGTCAAATTAAAATCACATTAAACCTGTCTCACATTTAGTCACCAGTGTAGTTGTATCTCACTCTTCAGGCGTCGGAATCCTGCGAATCCTCATTTTGGTTGTGTCAGTCAAGAGTTGATGTAAAACGGGATTTATCAGTGACAGTGTCAGTTTGTTGGAATCGAGTTGTACTTTTTAATTTAATCCTCAGACAGTCTGACATTTTAATTGCTTTCATTTGGCCAAATGACAGCGAGGAGCAATCTCCCCCTGCAGATAAAACACATTCAGTGTCAGTAAAACAAAGTCTATTACATTTAAGCTGGAGGACAATGACAGATTCGTACTGGAGGAAACAAATGAAAGCCCTGATAGAGACTCAGTCCACGGTCTCTCCGTCACTTCCCTTCACACATTCTCAGCCAATCAGCACACGGTACCAGAGGTCCTCTTCATCACCCGGACAGACTTCACATTGTTGCGCCTCGATTCATGGCTGCATCAGAAGTCATCTCGGAAATGTGGTGCAAGGTCATATTTCATAAAGCTGCATGCGGCTGTCGGGCATAACTGTTTGTGCACCACAGTAGCACACAAATGTCTAATTTGCATGATTTAATTAGATGTGTAGAGGAACAGCAGCAGCCGCACAGACTTAATTACCTCTGTGGTGAATCATGCAGATTTAAAACCGCCGGTCGCTCTGAGGAGATGAGGTTTTCAAGAAACCAAACATTTGGGTTCCTCAGAAGGAAAATATTTGTCCAAGGATTGGACACATTTGCACTCTTAAAGATTTTATAATTGAAATGAAGGCAGTTAATATAACAAAAATGAGAAGGGCTTAGTTTGCTGTTACAAGGAAACATTTAAGGGTTAAATTATTGTAGTTGGGTTAAGTTTTGTTTATTTTGTGATTGCTAATGTAAATTTTAGCAATTTTGCAAAAATTGTAATCACTGTTTGATGAATTTTGTGTGTTTCTTTTTTAGGAACAAAGTGTTATTTACGACTATTATCCTGAAAAATCCAAATGACACCCAACCCTAAATATCAGTCCCTGAAAAAAGAAAGCCTGATTTCTTTCTTCAAGATTCATGAAATATTCTTAGAATTCTTTACCACAAGGTTTGGTGGTAATTTGTACAGTAGTTGTAGTAATGCTGGTAACTAGTGGAGGTAATCCTTACCAATATAATTGTTTTTCAAGAAGTTCTTTCAAATATTGATTTAAAGCTCATGTTTTAATGTTAAAAAACACTCAAGGAAGGAGTTGACAACACCGAGACAATATCATGTTGCACAAACGATGTGCAAACGCAGCGGCAAAATGAAAAACATCCCTCGAGAACAACATGTCGCAACTTTTACTCAATAAACAAAAAGCCCCCTCGGCCATTTACTGAGTGTTTGAGTTCCTGAGGTTTGCTTTTATTCAGTATGTAACTTAAATTGAGATGTATTCTTAATGTGCCTCCAGCAAAGTGTGTGCTGCCGTCTCCTGCTAAGTGTTCCGAGTGTGAGGAGCAGGGACGAGCAGAAGCCATTTGAATTATAGAAGAGTCAAAGTTTTTTTAGTTTTAGTTTTTTTAAATCAAACCTCGAAGCTTCACGGAGGCCGCTCATCACGGGTGTTTGCACGTGTTTACACTTGTGTCTCGAGCCTCCATTCTCCTCCTTCACTAATGGCTTCAGCTCGACTGAGTGTTGTTTTGCCCGGGGGGGGGGAGACACGTTCTGTAGACGGTAATTCGGCGGTGAGGTAAGGTTTTGGCAAACAAGCGAGAGGAATCCTTGGGTAGGAGCATCTTTCTTGGTCAACTCGACTGTTAAATCAACCTTGAAAAGCATCTGGCCTTGACAAGTGAGATTGTACCTGGATCCTCCGGTTGAAGAAACCTCCCTGTAGTCACTCCATCACATCTGTTTTCCACTTTGAAATCTTTTAACGACAGATTTAACGGAGTCACGATAACCAAAGCTTATGCATCTTGTGTTTGTGGTTGTCGATGATCTTCCTCCTGCTGGTGAAACATGAAGAACTGCTGCAGAGAAGAGGCTCCTTCATGCTGGAAACCTGATCCTTCCATTTCCATGAATAGAAGCAGAGAATCGGTCGCTCACGTAACTCGCCCCTGCTTTCTCTCTCTGTGTTACTGCTGAGGCAAGCACACCGGCTCCTCCCGGCTCCGGATCCACTGGGGAGGACGTTAGAGTCCGTGAGGAGCTCGTGCTGAGATACAACACACACACACAACCCCGTCATTCATAACAACCATTCCTCTGGAGACGCCGTTTAGAGTAACACAGCTATTCATTACCATTACCAAGGATTTGTGTGTGAGTGTGTGTGTGTGTGTGTGTGTGTGTGTGTGTGTGTGTGTGTGTCTGCCGCCTCTATTTGTGTATGTCTCCGGCTGGCATGTGTGGTTGTAAAGAGCTTTGTCCTGATCGGTGAAACATCTTCCTCTGTGTGGTCAGCATCTCCCAAAGAAGCATTTTGGAGACTAGAGAAGAAAACTGCCGCACTGTGATGTCAGAAATATGCAATCGCAATTATTTTCTGTTCGAGTAAATAAAGAGAAAATGCCCCAGGTTACAATTCTTGCAGATTTTCAAGCCAACATTACCAAACCCACTGGAACCTGAATATCAATAAAAGAATATTGTCTGAACCCGGCCGGACTCGGGTTGGGTCGATGAATGAGGCCGTGAAGAAGTAGAAATATATTTTTTGCTCATTTCTTATTCAATAGCCTGAATATTGGGTAACTGCCAATATCAAGTATGACCCCGTGATTAATATGCATTATTTAAATGTTGATTAAATAGCCTCTTTCTGACACATTGATTATGGTGTGTTTAATTTATCTTATCTGTCTTTAAGAAATCTCAGCTACTGTGTTATTACACAGATGAATACAAACTTAAATAGAATCATTACCTTTAAGGATAATTTACTAAGTAACCGGAAGAGTAAAAAAAATTGCTTAATAGTGTAAAAATCCTCAAACACAGTAGATTGAGCAAATTGGCCTCAATACATTAAAACACATCTGTGCCTTGATGTATTGATTCATTGTGTGTGTGTGTGTGTGTGTGTGTGTGTGTGTTTGTGTCTCTTCAGGTGACAATGCTTCACACAACTATAAAACATCCATAGTGGTATGATTTATAACCCGATATGCAGATGCTCCTCTCCGCCTGTTTGCTAATCCCCCACTGGTTTGAAACGTGCCATCAGAAATGGTACATGGGTATAAAATATTCATGTCTTCACAGGCGCACTGTGTCATAAGTGACACATTTAACAGATCAGTGTCGCTGAGATTGATAAAACCCGTCCATGATAGCTTCAAAGAGATTTTATCTCCGTTTTTTTGATGCAATTACAGTTCTTTCTTGAATGTGTAATCTTATTCATTAATTTGAATTAAAGCATATAATTACACGACCTATAGCTCACATAAATACATAAAAGGAAAGCTGCAAGTCACAGAAATTACCAAGAAATGTTATAGAATATAGAAATCGTTTAATTTTGGAAGCTTTGAAAATTCACTGGCGACCGAAATAAACACAGTCACACCGATTGTGATTGGATCGTCAGACCAGACCAACCACACCGCAGCTATACTGGCAGCATTAATCAACAATGTCCAATCAAATCCGTGTGCTAAGCGCCAGTTGATGCAAACCATCACTGTACTTTTCCCCTTAGCGCAGCTCGTTCCCTGCACGTGTCAAATTGAACAAATGAGCTGCCTGATCAGAAAAACTGTGAT
Source organism: Pleuronectes platessa (assembly GCF_947347685.1). Lineage (NCBI taxonomy): Eukaryota > Metazoa > Chordata > Actinopteri > Pleuronectiformes > Pleuronectidae > Pleuronectes > Pleuronectes platessa. The sequence continues at coordinate 15,611,481 of NC_070642.1, forward strand.
CAAAAGCCAAGCGGAGTACAGGATGACATCTGCCTCCATTAGTGTGCAAGCACTGGAAGTTCCTATATTACCCCCCCCCCCCCCCCCCCCGCTTCCCACTGTCACCCAGTCATCACACACACACACACACACACACCAGTAACCCACCGCCCTTAATGGAATCCAAGTGAAGCCAAATGCAAATTAACACAAGTGAAGCAAAATGCAAATTAATATGCCTCACCAGGGTGAAGACTTAATAGAAGCTTATGATTGACCCACATTTAAACGTAAACCCTCGGCGGGTGAAAGCGTGTCCCCGTGGCAGCGCTCCATTCTCCTCGCCCACAGCCACCAGTTCAAATTGCCTTTCCCAATCACACGGTTGCCGTGGAAACACCGGCGGCTGCCAGGCAGTCATTTAAAAATTCCAAAACGAGGCGTCTGAATCTCTGGAATTCCAGCGGGGGGGGGGGATCTCCTCTGCCGGAGACGCGTGGGCCCTCGGTGGGAGGATAACACACACACACACCACATACTGGCAATTTGTTTTCCACGGCGATGAATAATTGAATAAAAAAGGAGCGCGGCTAAGCTGTGTGCTTGGCGGTTTGTGTTTTATGGAGTGATCACGTGCTCCAGACCGGCTCTTTCCCCCCCCCGTTTGTGAAGGCGCTGAGCTGAGCAGCTCAGTTGGTTCATTTTTTTACGGTTTATTTATTTCATTAATCACAAACTGCTGCAGCAGAAGAACAAGGCAATTTACTGGGCCGACGTGTTAACAGGGGCGCTGGGTCGACTGGGTGCTATTCCGAGCAGACAGGAGCAGTATAATGTCCCCGAGTGTACCAACACTTGTGAGTCTATATTAAAGGGGCAATTGTATGAGGCCATTAAAGAAATTAATAGTTTAACACATTGCTTAAGAACAACCAGGTCCATTTAGTAGAAGGGATGGGTACCGGCTCTTCAAATAGACATTAAAAACTGCATTATGCTTGTTTTTACCAGTACTTGTTATCAAGTTAAAGTATTGCCATTGCCAGAAGGTGGCAGTAATGCACCTTATAGCCGTTTGTCAGCCAGCATTAAACAACCAAAGAAGAGGTTATGCCAGGGTTATGAACAGGTTTAGTTCCTATTTAAATAGTATAAATTGCAGTCACTTTAGATATTGATCATTCATATGTCTGTTTAATGCTCACTTTAGGGAGATGTATTCAAACTAATAACACATAGCAAATGGTGTAAAGTTTTTTAACCTCACAATAATTTAGGTATCCTGTGCTCCCATGATGCATCAGGTGCTCAGGGTTCAGTGAAAAGCGATATGAAGCATCATGGATATGAGGCAAAGTGAGATTTTGTTTGACGATACAACGTGATTGACATTATAGGTTTAGTGTTTAGTTCTGACGCCTCTTATTACTCAGACGTCTTGAAGGTCAGTTGATGTCTTCAGTTTGTCGCCTGCATTGTGTGTTATTAAAGCAGAAGGTCACGGCTGCATCGGTCGGCCTCTCTCACATTAAAAGTTTAAAGAAAGCCTCAGCCCGTCCATCAAACTTAGAGTCCCCGGAAAACTTCCATCAGTGCTTGAGAGAAAGGAATCAAGGAGAACTCTAAAAAAAAAATCCCTGTTCAAATCATTTAACTTTGGTGTAAAATCATCAAGAGTTTTGGTCAAATGATAAAATGTTTTTCGACTCGTTGTACTTCTAAAAACAGACACAACTAGTAGAAGGTGGAAAAAAATGAACACGTTGACTTCCAACCAAAAATCCATGTCAAGCAATTTGTCAAGTAAATTATAGAGACAGCTCCCCGGTCGTCTCGCTGTTTCCTCAGGACCACACCTCTGGAAGGACGAGCGTGTCACCGCGGCTCGGTGAGGGAACGAGTCAAACTGCTCCTAATGGTTGCTTCCACGAGCAGCAGAGTAAAACAGAGGCCGCGCTGATTACAGCCCTCCCCGACCTCAAAGACCACAGGTTGCCCAGACAGCAAGTTACCCTCCGGATTTGGAACAGCGTGACCTTGGGTGGACAAATTAGGACAATGAATGGGTTCCCTCCCAGTTGGTGATTGGTTTTATGGCATTTTGATAAAAGGGCACCTCGGGGGGGAACAGGTTAGTGTCTATTTTTAACCATTCCCCATTATGCCATAATTATCCTCAAGAACACTTCCGACATACCTGGACAGCTAATGTGAGTTAATTAAACATCCCTATTTGAGTCTTCATTCTGCGAATGGTAAAAAAAAGAAACTAAGGATAAACGGCTTCATGCATGTTCCTGAATTTGATCGTCATTAATGATGAGGCTCTGCAGCAACCCGCACGAAGCGACGGCTCTTAAACCTCCCCATTGTTCCCAGTTGGGAAATTACAGGCGTTTACATTCTGGACAGATGAGCGCTGGGTCTAAAGAGAAATGATAACCCACTCTCTTCCTGAGACAGGGGGATCTGAGTGGCCTAGATAAGGATCATGAGTATTTATTACTCCCACAAGCACCCTTGGCCTGAACCGGAGGATTATGGGTCTCCGGGGGAATATTGAACAAATATTTGAGAAGGAGCGCGGGTATTTGTTACTCTGCACACATCTTACCGTTCTTCACACCAAATGGGGCTCAGCGGTGCAGTAAGCGTTGCTGCGCTTCAACAAACAATGTCCTTCCACACACTAACCTGAGTAATATGGACGGTCTCTTGTTGCTGCACAGGATATATAAACAGAAACCTCACTGATATTGTCAATTATTGATAAGGTGCAACAACCAGATCAGATCTCCTGGTATGATCCAATATAGATTATAGGAGAAAGGACAGCGGTTGCCAGATGTTGCTGTTGCTGCCCCTCGGAGTGTCCATCCCTTTCTCAGATGTAATTTTAAGTATATAAAGCGTGCTCTGTAGAGAATGCTCCTCTTCATATTAATCCACATCCAGTCACAACACAACATAAAAAAAGCAATAATTAAAAGCAGGCAGTAAAAATTAATTACATATATGATTAAAAAGAAGCCGCAACTCTCTTGAATGCAGTTACGGGTTAATGATGGCACAACTCGGCGGAACGATCCCATGCAGTCAAATTATCTGGTGCTCGCCGCTGCAGCACAGAGCCGAGCTTTCAAACCAGCCATTAAAGTTTCATCCCTTTTATTCTAAAAACACACGGCATGCCTCGCATATTGAAACGCTCCCTCTCCAGAAGCAGCACCCTCCTAAACAGAATTCAATATTTTACAGACACAAATCAAATCCTCGCACAGATCGACGCAAGTGGCACACACATCTTTTTTCTTTTTAATAAAGCACAAGACAAATCATAAAAAACTCTCGTCACTTCATTTGACGCCGAAATCAAACCACACTGAATTCATTTCGTTTTTATGAGCCACTGTGTTATCGAACTGGAAATAGTCCCTTTCTGGAAGGATAGGCCTCTCAATCATGGAGAATAAAGTCTCCAGCTACTGTGTGAGGATCGTTTGGAGATTATGATTTGATAAAGAACAGATTATGGAGTGATAAAAATATATCAGCTACAACATGACAGCGACATCCAAGGCAAGACGTGACAGGGAAAAAAAGTATTCTTCCATGGCCATCTGCCATCTGCTTGTTGTAATTCTATATATATCTTTATACACACACATACACACAGCCTCAATTTGTGTTTATTAGTGTTGTGGTATTTCTGAACCACAAATTACAACAAACTGAAATTGGTGGCGCAGGCTGAGGGTTTGGATGGCAGCCATTTTGTGATGGTAGGAATTCCTCGTCTATATTTTGCTTGCATTCCTCTCCCCTCTCTGCAGAAGGTCGAAAAGTGAGCACTTGTTGGGGTTGTATTTAATTTGACTTTTTTTTCTACATAACTCGAATTGGATCAATGACGTTTTTCCAGAGGCAGACAGGAGAGCATGTGACCAACAATCACCCACTCCTCAGACCGTTCACTCCACCAGGGAGCGAGGAACTGAGCTGGAGCCATTTCAAAATTACATGGTCAGACTTTCAACCACACCCATGCCTTCTCCCTCCAGCCACACACTTTTCACCATCCCTGTGGGGGACAGTGACATTAAACATTCCCTGGTTCTTTAACGTCTAAATATCACAAATAAATGCTTCCCCCTGACCCTTAAAAACCAAGTCCTAACCCTCATAAAGGCATCTCCAACCATGGGAAACTCAATGTTTGACAAATCCTTGGTGTATATTCCAATTATAGTCCCCAGCAGAACATAAAAACAACCCTAAAACACACACACACACACACCACAAGATGATCTTCCTCTCATTTCCCAAACAGATGTTTCTTAGCTTGACAGATTGAAGCAAATGATCCTTCTCGCACATTCCCCCATTATGTGCAGCCTAGAAGTTAACAGGGCACAGTTACACCAAACAAACATATGTATTTAAATGAGCCTTGACTAAAAAGCCACGTTCTGCCTCTTGATTACAGGAGAAAAGACGCTTGTGCAGCAGAAAGTGAAAGTCGGTTTCAGCAGCAGCACAGGGAGGAATGCTGCATTTATCCTGACAGGACTGGAGATAAAACAGTATCCAGAGACATTTAATAATCTGATTATTTGCTTGTTTTAAACAAAAACCTTCATTCAGGAGCAAACATTAGTCTTTGAACGTAAAAAGAAATAATGACTTAAGTGAAAATATTCATTTATTGTATCCTCCAGCCCGACCCTCTACAGTTTTAACTCCAGTCAAGGCAGAAAAACTCCCAAAATTAAATAAAATTAAACCCGACATCAACACAAACCACAACACTTCTTTTAGTTGAGTAGAGCAAAAGCAGAAATTAGCAGCCAACAGACACAAATGCATCACAGGCTCTGATTGAACAACCCAGAAGACTGTAACCACAGACCAGCACTGTGCAGGGGTCAGTGAATTCAACAGACACACTCCAAACAGCTGAAGCTCACCTTAGTGTTGTACACACGTCATCCACATGTGTGTAAATCCAAACTCCAACATCTTACAGCAAACTACAGCACCCGACATGAAGTATTATATATAATTAAAAGCTGATATATATATTTATATATAAACGACTGCAGCTAAATGGCCCTGATCACAGCAGGTGAATCTAACCCACCCCCCGGTGACACCCATGGCTGGGTTCCATTAAGTGTCCTGATAACTAGCACCCAGCACTGAACCTGGCTCACGCAGCCATGATGGATGTTCTCAGTGACGCCTGTGAACTTCAGCTGCCAGGACCCTTCAAAGGGCTGTGTCCCAAATCGCCCACTAATCACTATATAGTGCACCGGGTGGGGAGTTCGCCATATTGTAGGGCTGCGTGAATGTTAACTGAAGCTATTTATACCCCATGTTGTTTCCCACAATGCATCGTGATGCCGTCAGATTGGATGGATTTTGGTCTTTTTAATCCAGGAAACCAAAGTTGAAATGGTAGCTTCAGTTTTCGTTAACCATCAACAGCAGGTAATATCATTTGTTTAGTCAGTCAGTCTTTGCCTGTTATAACTCATTGTATGTTTTATATTTTTAAAGATTGTAAATTTCATGCAATTTGAAATATTCACATCACAGTCAAAACGATCTTCTTTGTGATGGATATAGTGAAATAATTGAACTTCTCTGGTTTTTGGTTCTGGCTTGACGTGCTAGTGCGACATCTAGTGGCAAAGAGTATTATACAGTACAACCTTTAAATATAATACAGTGTGAAAAAACTATAAAACATCTTATATTTACGAGAGGTCTATTTAAACCCTCGCTCTCCTCCCGTGCACCCCCCCCCCCCCCCCCCCCCCTCCCCCGCCACACTGCCGACGTGGCTCAGGGTCAGAACGTGTTTCCAGTCGCCACAGCAACGGTGACACTCTTACGTGTCATTTGCTGAGCGGCGCGTGCTCGGCTCGGCTCGGCTCGGCTCGTGCATCGCCCATAGCCTGTATCTGTGTGTGTTTGTGCGTGCGCTAACAAGGTCAGCGGTTCAACCGGGATACATCACCAAACATTTCTCCCTCGTGACCTTCTCTTCATGTCCTCAGTCAAATTGAACAAATCAATGTGATGTTTTCTTTCCCCCTCACCTCACCTCCTCCTCCTCCTCCTCCTCCATCTCCCACTCTCCCCTCATCTTCTCCCCTCCAGCCTTTAGAAGCCCAAGGAGCTGATCGTTAAAGAAAAACACATGCCCTCCTCCTAATAAAATGATGACACCACTTTATCTGACAGTTTTGTTTATGTAAAGAAGGAATGTTTTTTCGAGCCACGGGCCCATAACCCCCATCCATCATGTGAGAAGAGAGAGAGGAGTGGAGTCAGAACAGGTTCATGTATGAAAGCATTGTGGTATTGTGTTATTCTCCTTTTGGCAAATTATTAATTTTGAATTGTGGATTTAACATGTTGGATTTTGTATAAAAATCTTCTTTACAAATGGCCAGATAAAATAATTTGATACCCCTATGTTTAGAAAAGAAGAATAAGAAGTGAAGTTTTACACGGTAGAATAATGGCAGATGGTGAATTTGTCCTCAAATCTGATTTGTAGATCAAATGACAATTTTACAGACTTAAAGGTTCGAAAACAATGCAGCTTCAATGAAATAAGAAAAGGTTGAATCAACTTAAAAACTAAAATTTAACTCAGCTGAAGTTATCAATTGTGTTCATGGAATTTGTCTTCTCAATTTTGAACAAACTAAATTTGTGTGTTGCCAGTTTTTCCAGACGATCACCTCATGGATCTATTGTATATCTGATTTCAGTCCAATCGATCATAAAGCAGATATAGAAACGATTTCCAGTACGGGTCTGCTTTGTTCCTCTAGCCAGCAAACAGTGTTAATTACAAATAAAGGTTTATATGTTGGCTTATAAACCAATAAGGGTAAGAAAAGAAAATCTATTCCATTCTTCAGTTTTATGCCTGGACTGATTATTCCACATTGAATTCCTCGTCCAAGTCACTGGGCTTGAGTCACACATGATGCCAGGAAGCATTAAGTGACAACATACGTTTACACTCTGTAAACCCGTCTTTCCACAGGAAGTCATCGACCAAGCTGGAAGCAGGCAGCAGTAAATGATCCACAGCGTTAAGTCCCTGCACACACAGCGCGGGACGGATTCACTGACCTGAATTGGCAGCTTGACTGAGATTAGCACAATTGTATCTCTGATTCAAGAGGTCTATCGCTCGAGGTAGAGGTCTATTGTTCGACAGCTAAGTGGAAAAACAGGAGAAAAGGCCTCTTGGTGTAAGAAGACGACTGTTTCCTGTGGCTGACACAACATTTACCTCCATGTTGTCTGTAATTCAAGCAGAAAAACTGAGGAAAATCAGCCACGACTGGAATAGACCTTGCATTTCAGAAAATAGGTGACCCCTAAGAGCGCCACCTGTGTCGAGATCTCCAAGAAACCAGAGATGACATTTGGAAGCCACTTAGTGGGATCGATACAGGATTGTGTTGCTCTGGGAAAAGAGGCGATGCAGTCGAGACAAAGCACCGACCCCCTAAGCTCAAAAAGCAAGCTTATACAATGACAGATATTATTCTTTAAATTGAGAAATAGAACAGATGAGGGACAAAGTCCAATATCATCTTGTTAGATCACCTTGATATTTCCCATCAGGCCTGTAGCATTACATCACTTTTTCTATCTCCTTCCATGTTTTGTTTGCTCAGTCTAAAAAAGCAAATGTACGCTTCTGCTGCCATCTAGTGTACAGATGCAATATTGCAACTCCCATTCTCAGCATTATCTAAATGTACAGTATTTACACTTGTCAATACTCTCTTGTTGTCATCCCTAATATTACAAAGCAGAAACATGTTTTTTTATTTCATGTGAAAGGAGGTAAATATTCATGTTTGCACGTGAACTTCAAATATAAGATTCTTTTTTTTTTTAAAGATGCTTTACGACAAAAAAATACATTTTCCACTTTTATTTTTCCATTGCACAGTAATCTCTATCTACAGAATTTCTAAATTGTTGTGGCAGCAGACAAAGTCATAAACATCCATGTGAAAGTTGCATAAAACTGTACAAGAAAAATTGGCTACAATGAGAAAAATACTGCAACTCACTGATAACTGTTGAATCCGGGGGGACAGAAGACGGCATATGGCAGATTGACAGGACTCCCTCTTGTTTGTGTGAGTGTGTGGATTGTATTGGGGCGGAGAATACTGCATACTGTAGTGTATGGAGGAGACACAAAGTCACTCAACACAAATATAAAAAATGAATAAAAATAAATATAACATTGGAAAAGTAAAAAAAACAAAACAAGAAACACGTAACAGTACGGTGGGAAGGAAGAGACACTGACCGGGTGTTCAGGGTTGACCTCTATTTGTCCCGAATCATGTTTTTGGGCCTCTTCTTCACCATTTGGGGGGGGGGGGGGGGGGGGGGGACAGATCTATACCTACCAACATCCACACTACGACGCTTACGGAACACAGAAGGCCATATCTGTAGCCATGAGAAAGATGGAGCCAGCAGCGGAGGAAGAGACATGCCAGAGGTCAAAGGCCGAAAAAGGAGAAGCATGTGGATGAAGCCCGAACGTATGGAGAAGATCAATTAAACCAGAATTCAGAGGTCGTCGTCTAGATCATCTAACGCGGACTGTACTCGCTTTGTTTTTGTCATCACTGGTGGCTTTAGTGTAACTAGACACTCAACTGGACACAGACTGGCGAGGACATCAACATCAATTATTAAACAAAACATCTCTTAAATAATATCACTTAACTTAAATGAAAACACAGCCTAACACTGAGAGACAGGCATATAAACACACACATACACCCACACACACACACACGTAGGTGAATACCGTAAGTCATGTGTCTGGGCTGCAGTGGAATGGATCAGGTTTCTGTTTGGGGGGGTGGCTGGGGGGGGGGGGGAGAGCCTCGTCATCGACCAACAGTTAGGCCACTTTTTTAAAACACGAAACATTTGTCCAAGTGTTACATCTCACGACAAACATGTGACACAATGTTTCTATAAAATGGCTGAGTTCCATTGCAACTTGCTCCCGTTTTTCCTCGAAACCCTGAAAAGAGGTTGATGAAGATGAGAAGCACTCCCAGAAGAGGGTCCGCACTCCGCGGGGACGAAGCCATGCGGAATAACACGCGACCCCGTGGAGCGGAGAAGCCAAACGATAGTGCAATGGAAAAGCTAAAGCAACTCTTTGGCGTCAGAAAAAATATGGCCTCTCTCCTCTTTTTTTTTTTTTTTCATTTTTTTTTTTAACGTCGCTGCAGCAACCTTGACATGTACTTTCCGGTTGGTCTTAGATTGTCAAACTATTTACTTATATACAAATAAAGGTTAAAAGCCTGGTAGACAGAGAGATACACCACATCTGGAACATAGAAACGAGATATTGATGGAGGTGGACGTTTTTCTGACACCGAACCATTGTCCTCTTGCACCTCGATAAATAAATAGGTAAAAGGAAATCGCACACACGCACAACTTTCTCACATAGACAACTGAAGTATCACAGATCACACATCCACGTCTCTGCTCTCCTGCATATATAACGAACACACATAAATATCCAGAAATTGTAAACCAACAAATCTAGCTGGACTTTCAGCGTCTTTAATACTGATCCCATCAGCATGTGTACGCTCCCTCTCGCAGACTGTGGATTCTTTTCCATAACATCAGATAATCTAAATCCTCCGGTAAACAATTAAAGTGAGTCGCTTATACGCTTTTCCCAGTGAGCACTAAATGATACATATGCCTTTTATATCCTTGCCCTCCTTTGAGATTCCAGCCCTTTTCATTAGGAGAAAATAAATCGGTGTTGTTTTGACAAAAAGCCACAAATGAACATCTTTTTTTCAACAAATCAAACATCATCCACTTTCACAACGATAGAAAAATAAGAGATTTGTCCGAAAATACAGACGGAGCGGAAATAAACAAAACAACAGATAACAAATAGAGGAATGGCGAGAAAATAGAAATGAACACACACACGCACACACACACACTGTCGGTAACGATATGAACGTTTGTAAGATACAGAGGAGAGTCTAGAGGTTGAGTGAGATGACGAGATATCCAGTGTACATCAGAGGAAGTCGCTCTATCCCTGCGACTCTCTGCATAGAGGAGGCGTCGCTGTCGGAGCACTTCCTGTGGATCTCGGACGCCGCCTCCTTTCGGGCCTCCCACCCCGCTCCTGTCTCCTCAGTGAGTTATCCCATTCTTTTGTACTTGTCACTTGGAAGTGGATACAGCATTGCACATTTATTAGATTTATGTATATATATAATGTTGTATTTAGATTATTTTTCCTTCTTTTTTACATTTTAATAATTTTTTTGTAGTCTTTTGTTTCTTCACTAGGTGCCTTGTCTTTTCTCGGCTGTGTTCGTCGGTTCGAATCCCGCCCACCAGAGGCTCCCGGAGGTGGAGAAAAACGGTTAAAGGATGCTTTCGGCGAATGGCGATGAAGAGTCTCCAGGTGCGCTCGCCAAACCGGGTAAAGAGACGAGAACATAAAATAAAAAAAGACACCATTTATCTGATCCCTCTGAGGTCGTCCTTCTCCTCCGTCTCCCCCTCAGTTCCACCTTCAGACTGAGGTAAGAACAGTGTTCAACATTGTGCTAGGGAAGAAAATCCCAAGTGTCCCGGTGGAGAAGGCTCGGAGGGACCGGTGAATGGACGGGTGGGGGAGGGCGGGGTCACGGTGAGTCCGAATGAGCCGATGAATGGTGAAAGCCTGGTCCGCGGAGCTCTGCTCCTCCCCTGGTGCTGATCAGATCTGGTACCATTTCTTGTCCTTGCACTTCAGCATCATCTGTAAACATAGGAAATGTAGGAGAGAGAATATGCATGAGGAAAACTTAAAAAACTGTGTTTCACAATCCAAGATTCTAATGATTAATTCAGGGATTAAACAGGATCAACAACCAACTTTACAATTCATAAAAGTCTAATATTCTTGCGTAAATTTGGGTAAAAATTCAAATTATGAATTTAGTTCAGAATCAGATCATATTTCCTCATCTTAAATCCTTAATCTGAAGTACTTTGAACTTTCCACAGGCACATACTGCCCTCTAGTGGGTAAATAGTACAACTGACTAATATATCTGCAAATCATTCATTGCTAATATTATTTCATTATTTCTATGATTAAAAAAACACACACACAGTGATCCAGTTTCCCTCTTGTGGGCTCAACAAGTCTTAACCTCTTCATAAAAACTATTGTAACGTCTGATGCTCAAATCAGAGCTGAAACTTTAACAAGTGAAATACCATTAACCAAACTACACACCGAAGTGTCCTTGGGCAAGATACTGAATCCCGAAATGGCCCTCATAGAAAAAGTGCAGCCCATAAAAGCAGTGTAGGCATGTGTGTGTGAATGGGTGAATGGCAATCACCTGTAAGTGGTCATCAAGACTAGAACTGACTAAATATAAAAACAGACCATTTTCCATTTAGCTGTGACATGCGGGCTTCCTGCTGCAAACTCTCCACAATTTAACCCCGACAGCCTTTTCTCTTACGTCATGGGCGTGTTTGGAGAAGGAGTCTGCACTGGCCATCATGGCAGCCGTCCTCTCGTCCAGCTCTCCCAGCTTTTGGCCTCTTTCGTCCAGCGCTATTCGGGCGCGTGCCAGGTCCCCGACCACACCGGAGGCCGCCCCCTTCATACCCTCGAGGCCACCGGGGCCTGGGATGTGCTGGGCCAGGCCTCGAGACGCCTTTCCAGATGATATCTCGCCGACTGAGAGGGAGGAGTAAAAGGAGGGGGGGGGAACAGAAGAGACGTGGGGATGAAACTTTACACCAACATGGGATTGAACTGCTGAATATGTGGGAGGGTGTTTGTTAGACGTACAGAGCTCCTCTCTGTCCAGTGACTGCGCTCCTCCCCCGAAGAGGCCTTTGAAGAACCCTCTGTTGGGAGCCTCTGGTGTTTCTACTGGTGTGAAAAGTTCACCCAGCATCTCCTGCAACATCAACACGTTATTAGGAAAAGTTTTCCATGCATTACAATCTGCAGCTTTTGTGTTTCAAACAAATCCACAAACATCTACAGTAACGTGTTGACTGACCTGCAGGTTTTCACAGGTGTCCTGACTGTAGGTGATCCTCTGAACCTCGGTGGGGGAGCAGAGGTACATGGCCTGACCGAGGTTTGTGAAGCAGAACGTCCTGGCTATCCGCATGTCCGTCAAAGGCAGGTAGTTGACATCCATGAGCGGTCTCAGGCCCGGCAAACTGGACACGGGACACAGGAATACAGATGATGTACGAATGAACACTTTATTTTTGGGTCAATAAAACATTTCCTTTAGAGGCAAACACACAAACACAAAGACCGACAGACAGCTGGACACCCTTGCTCTATCAGACACCCACACAGAAGGCTGCTCTGTCTTAAAGTTAGATTCACGACAGTGTTAAAGCAGAGCTAACCGACATCTTGAAGACTGGGATCAAACCGCCGACCTTCTGGTTGGAGGATGAACGCTCTACCCCCTCAGCCACAGCCACGCCTCCTTATAATACTGACCAACACCGGCAAATACACCTTCCAACTCTATTTTCTTCAAGAGTGATACCACTTACTGGATAAACTATAAAACATACATTCACATCTACTTAAATCTAATACCAGGGTTCTTACACATTTTGACCAATGGCTTTCCATGACTCTTCAATAACTTTAAACCCAATTTCCATAACCGAACATTTTGTGAAATCTAGGTGTATTCGCGAAAAAGTGACAAAATGTAGTATTTAAACTAACAATTAGAATTCCAAGGCATACAGTATACCTTTAATGACCCAAACCCAAGTATGCCTGCTTATATTTTTAGCCTATTTCTTTAATATGAATTATTTAAAACTCAGCGTAAATGAACGGCATGAAAATATGAATATAACAAAGTTCTTTTCCAAAACTTTTGGGAGATTATTTTTTTCCATGACTTTTCCAGGTTTTCCATGACCGTACGAACCCTGTAATACTATGACCATGATCTATTCACACTGACTTTGATTGATACATTCATTGATAACCCACTATTCCTGCCTGATCTTTGATGCAGACCGACGTCTCTCACCTGAGGGTCATGATGTGGCCGTTGGCGCAGAAACAAGCCAGACACACGCCCAGGTTCATCTGCACCACGTCCGCCCGCAGGATGAACGACGTCTCCGTGATGCTGTGTTTGTGGATGCAGGTCTGCGAGGGCAGGGAGATGACCTTGGCCTGCTTCTCCGAACACACCACGGCGTACTGGCTCTCGTTGAGGTCCTGCGAGGTGGAAGGGGACACGGAGACGGGCCGGCGCTTACGGACCTTCTCTCGCTCCTCGCCGTCTACGGTGACGTTAGGTTCGAACCAAGGCTCGAACGGGGGGGGCAGCACGGACCCTGTGGAGTCCAGGATAGCCATCCGCATGATGCTGCCCTTCAGTCGCACCAGCATGCCTGGTGAACAGAAGGAAAAGAGGGAAACTGAGATTTAAAACATTTTTCCACAGGCCTGCTGATATGTGGAAACCCTTTAACAATAATATCAGATGGACAGTTATTATAGGGTTTGTAAAAAATAATGGTTTCTTACAGTATAAAACTATATCCTCCCTTTGTTTATCATCAAGTGTTTTGATAAATGGATCTTTATTTTTGTTTGAGTCCAAGGCCGGACCAAACCTCTGTTTACCTCAGAATGTAGGGCCAGGTAATTGCTCAGTTTAATGCAATTTTACTAAACACCAATTGGTGGCAGCAAAGGAGCAAATTTTTTTGCAATACCTCAGTGGACAAATTAAAAATGTGGATGAAAATTAAATACTTCCATCTAGTTTTTTAGGCCTAGAAAAGATTAGATAAAAACATTTTCTACTATTTAGAAACACAGAAGGAAAGCTAAACACAACTATGTATTGTTTAGAATAGAATGTGATACTTCTAATTACAGGTTTTTTACATTTTATTAATTCGTCCATCTGTTCATTTATCAGAGCCACAACACACTTCTCTATTTTCCATCTCCCCCTCCCTCCACGATCCCATTACCCACCAGTAGGTGAAATGATAACCGGCTGCAGCTGCCGTTGCTCGCCAGCAGGTGGCAATGTGAGAGCCAGAGCCAGCACGGTTCCCAGGGTCGTGCCCACATTCAGGCAAGGTGTCAGGGCGCTGTCCCCCTTCCGGGCAAAGGTCTCGCAGAAGTGGAAGGAGCAGATGGCCTCCCGGGCTTCCTTGTCGATGCTGGTGACGCTGGAGGAGCGAGAGCGGCTGAAGGAATTGTCCCGGTGGTCTAATGGGTTGGCACCCCGCGGCGGGCATACAGTTAGGAGGACAGTAAGGAAGAAAACAAGAGAAGTAAAGCACCTGCAATGCAACTGCAAGACAGACAACACAAATGTGGACACTGTGCTGCAGATACAAAATAAAAAACCAGGGTAAGATTGTAGCGCTTGCAGTGAGTTCATATAATTTAGTTTTGGTTAACATTTTACGCAAACCAAAGACATACCAGCTGTGTAACATCTGTATCTATTAAAGACTGATCTACCGACAATGTTGATCCAGGAAAATTAGGGACAGAGTGGTTATTTAACAGTTGGTAAAGACATGGCGTGTGTAAATCTCTAGGAAAGATTGATCTAATAATTTTACCTGTCAAAAAAGAGGCATCACCTTAAACCAAATTAACTGCTATTTACCATTTTACAGTGGCTCTATAGTCTGTTGCACAAGAGAAACAAATCCAGTGCAAACATGCATTTGCACCTTTTAAAAGGTGCAAATGAGGGTTGAGGGTTCCCCCTCAATCAGTAGTTCTATGAGATAACTGGCTTTCAGGTGCTTTGGTAACAGGTGTAACACACTGGGACTCAGGTTGATGTCTTGGCCCGTTGACCCCTGACAGATCAAATGCTCCATGCATTGTATTGCTGAAAAAAAGGTGCACACCCCTGAAGAAGAAAAAGTCTCTTTCCTTTTTAAAAAGTGACCAAATGTTTGGTAAACTTGTAAAAGGCACCAATCGGACAGAGAAAGGAAGGACATGAAGGACACAGAAGAGAAAAGAGAAAGCTGCAAAAGTTACAGAAAGCCTTACGGTGAGATGGAGTGTGCAAAGTTTATCTTAGCACCACTGACCTCGAATAAAGACCCCCCCACCGAGGGCAAAAAGGTGGGAGTCCTGCAGACAATTTCACATCCAATTTATGCCGGAGCATTGAGAGATCAGGTGAGTGCTACGTTCGTCTCATGCAAACTTAGAAGAACATCTGCATAGCTTGCCAGTGTTGAGGCTAGAAACCTTTTAAACTGGACTCATATAAATGTGATGGGAGTCCAGTCGGAGTGAGAGAGATATACTGTAGACAAATTGCTTGGAGGCACGAAGTTAGGGCTTACCCAAGTCTGGCTTTAGCTCAGTAGGCAAGCTTAATTTCCGTGACATCTTTGCTGGAAAAAAGAGAACATCCCTCTTTACAAACACACGTCTAAGCTAACACACGATGCCATGCAAAGCTAGATAACTAGCACTGGGATAGGACTGTGCATAAAGCTGGAATACATAAAAAAAACGACAAAAAAAGGCTGCGGAAAAAAGTGCCCGGGGATCTTTTCATCGGGCTAAAATGCTTAACACAGGAGAGGACACTGCGTGACGGCGACCCCGTGTTTCACAGAGGCATGCTGCGACAGACACAACAAAGGAGGTGACCTCTGGTTGCACAATGCCCTAGAAGAGAGGACTGGTAAAAGAGGTACATCGAAAAAAGTGTACGGCCATTCAGGACCCTCATGCCACTGGAGCATGCACCAAGAACAGGGAGGTAAACAGGAAACAGAAAATACTGAACAGCAGATGGAAGAAGACGGTGGAAAGATGGTCAAAGGTTACTGTGGAAATCTACTAGCTCACGTAAGTGGATTGTGTAAACTTGGAATATAGTTCACCAAAACTTTCTGGGCAACACTTGTTTACTGTATAAATTCCGACCATGATCACCTCATTTCACGTCTCCATCCCCAGATGAATCCATATTTTTCACTGAGGGTATTGATGAGGATATTACTTATTATTTCTCTGCCTGTACGTGAAAAAAGTAGATGAATCTCCAAATGAAAACCTAAGTAAATAAAAATAGGAATACCCTATGAAGCAGGCTTGTGTCCATTTTAAGATTTTCTTCAATGTCTGATGCTCCTATTTGATTTAATTCAGTTTTTCTATTTACTCATAGATTGTTGTTATCCACATAACCCGTTTTCACCTTAGAATTTTAAAAGCTCCGGTCATTTCCTTTTTTAGAGCTAGGTGGATAAACTTATCTTAACTATAACTAATTTGAATATGGGTTATCAGTTGAAAAGATTTACAACTTTCCTCAAACTGTCCAATGCTGCAGCTCCTCTTTTCAGCCTCTGTCTTAAACTCTGGGTTTTAGCGCCTGTCTCTTTAAGGCCCCAACCCCTACTGATGAAGCCCAGTCTAATCTGTTGTGATTGGTCAATTTCTTAAAGCACGTATAGGAAATGTGGGCCTTTGCTTTCGCTTTATCTGGTTTCGATTGTGGGTTTGCCGGACTAGCTGCTTGCTTCGCGTTATTCAAGCCTAACTTTGCAGATTTTTTACATAGACAAAAAAAAACTATAGAACATACTCAGGGAGAAAAAACTAAAAAAGCATAATATGTCTCCTGTAATAAGAATCCTCAGCTTCTGGTTAAGTCGTGAATTCCCGTCTCTATTGCAGCAGCCGTTTTGTATCCCCTCGTTCGAACTGAAAGAAAATGCTCGATTTGAATTAAACAGTGGATTTAACAGTAATTTAGTCAACAACACACTGGAGGTTCACAAAGACACACAGTTTGACAGATGAGTTGCTCTCCGCACTGAGGTGTCATCATACTGTACTATGAACAATCACGTCGGGACAGATACCAAACGCAAGCACATTTACAGTTTGACACTCGTGCTACATACATGTAGCATGCATAGTGTGTGCATAAGAACACTAAGGTGTATTGTATAGACAGCTAAAGTCCCACGCTGCTTCCTCGTTAGCTTCTGCTCCAGGAGCTTTTAGTTCTTAAGGTTTATTTTACTGTCCGTACGTATACATCAGTGCTAACAGTACTACAACTTGTCACGACTAAAAACAGTCAGAACCAGAAGATAGTGGAAGAGAAGCCAACAGAAGCGAGTGTATTTCTTCCCACTGTGGGGACCACGACACGCACGACAGAGACAGTTTCTCCACGACAAAGACAGAAGGGGAAACAAAACGAGGGGGGACAGATCTGGAGAGCGTGTGTCCTGCCTGCACAGCCTCTCAGGAAAGTCTTTGGCCAATCTTACCTCCTCTACCACCTCCATTGTAGAATTGCTGTAGATTGCTGTTTGACGTCAACACTTTAGGGGCGTAAGAAGGAAAGTAAAGTACAGTGAATGTGCAGTTAGAAACACCCTTGGGCTTATTACTACTCACAAGCTTATCACTGCAAGATGAGTCAATTGATTTGGTCCTCAGCAGCAAAACCACCCTTTTGATTATTTAATTATAAATACATTTGGTTGGTGAAATCAAACCAGGGGGATTTTTGAACCCTTTTAATGTTATTACCATTGATGTTTCTAATGGGTTTGTGCTATAGACTGTATAGAAAGATGACCGACATGACTGCTTCTGAAAAGTGAAGCCAAATCGATCAACTCCTAGTGGTTGGCTGTGGTATAGGTCGTAAACCCTGCCTCCTCCATGTTAGTCAATGGGACATGGACCTAACTGCAAAGTCAAAGTACAAATCAAATCGCTTAAGTTTAATATTAATTACGTGGCTCCACCCCCTGATCGCTACTACGCAGACTCTGAATCTAAATGATGCAGTCAGTGCAAGATGGCGGAGTTCGTATTCGGGATGTTTTGGCTTCTGGATGGTGGAAGTAGTGGAAGTGAATCGTCCATCTTTATAAACTAATCTATTGTTTGAACCTTAAGTGAAAAACCAAATGAAGCAAATCTTCCCTGTTTTACTAGGTTAACATAACCACCAAAGTTTCTAATAATTGAAAGTACATTACTAGTGAAACACAAGAAACAGACTAATGTTTAGAGTGCAAATCTTTACTGCACATGGTTCAGCATCGACACTTGTAAAAGATTAAGTTGTTTAAAATGCTCATAACACTATTTAAAGAATTGTTGTTGAAGGTAAAAGCTGCAAAAAAACAAGTTTAAATTATTTTCTGCCATCAGCAAAACACAGAGACTAAGTGACTCTTAAAGGCAGACAGTCTTTTTTTTTTGCAGGAAGGCACCTTATCTCTCTCTCTGTCCGATGAATAATGCAGAGCAGAGAGATGTATGAGTCTGGTGGCAGCAGACATGGGGGGGGGGGGGGTGAGTGGGACGGTCCTCATACCTGGGAATATGTGGAAGGACTTCAGACTTTGAGATTTGTTCTCTGTCTGACCTTTCCCCGCGTGCTAATGCCAAGTTACACCTAATGAGATGGATGCGGGCTTTTCTCCCCAAGCACGTTCAGCAGAAAAACTAATGATGTAGATTAAGAAGGAGGCGAGTTAAAGGGCAACAGAGCGTCTTGTTGCTGCGGAACACAATGAGCTGCTGCTTCATCAACAAACACATAAATAATCCCCCTTTAGAGGTGGAGGTTACATAAAACAATGAAAATATTGTTTTTCCTAAAGTAAAATTTGAATATGAATGTTAAACTTAAAGATGATCTCTGCTCAGTCCATGTAAGATTTTTGATTCATCTCATCTTTCAAAGTGATAAAGGTTTAGTTGTTTCATTAGTTTCAATATTTTCTTAAGTACTGCTCAGATTAATGTAAAATAATGTGTTTCTCTACCAGAAGGCAGAGTTTTGTTTTGCAGTTTCCTTGAATTTATGATCCTGAGCTTCCACGCTGAATTAGCATCATAGATCGGATACGTTCACAGGCTAGAGCCCAGTTCTCCAGGACACCGACGGAGATTAAAACTAATTTATTCCCGTCAATTGAACTCTGAAATGTGGTAAAAGAATGTGAGTACAAATGGGGAAAATATTCTTAATATACCTACATTTACAGTATTGAACTCAAACAGTGCATTTATACACACTGAGCTACGATGTCAATAAAACGGAGGCTCAATTGAAACGTTAATCTTCTTCCCCCAAGAATGCTTCTCTTGCTTTGAAATATATTCTATTAGAGGTTTTAATGTTGCTTGATTCTCTGTTTGAGTTTTGTGTCTAAAAATAAGGAAATCTCTTTTTGTATCCCCGCCCCCCCCCCCCCACACACACTTTTCCCTTGATAAGTCACTGAGAGACATGTTACCTGAAGTAGGCGACTTGCAGCGGTCCTCTGATGTGGCTGAGCCCTCGTTGATGTCACATAGACCTGCAGAGGAGAGCACACAGTTCAACCCGTTCAATTGCAAATTAACAACAGAACTGCATTTAACACTTAGAATAGATCGACTCTGTAACGTGCACACTTCTGCCAAGGCCCAACAATGAAACCACATTCCACTAGATACAGATTCTTAGTTGAACACGTTCAAATATCGGTCCCCTAAATATCATCAATGAAAATGTGGTAAAACACCCTGTCCTGTGTTATTAGAGAAAGTGGATCCAAGCCCATATTTATTGTGTTCTTCCTTGGGGTCATTCCCCACCCCTCCACACATTTCATGTAAATCAGTGGAGCAGTGTTTGCGTAACTCACAAATTAACACAAATTAACAAACAAACGAATGCAAACATGACATTTAATGCAAAAAAAAAGATTTTTAGTGCAACTTAAATGTTTCTCCTCATATTTCCCCCCCCCCCCCCCCCCCCCGCCCGGCTGCACGTTTGTGTAGGAGCGTGCACGCTTGTGTGACATTGTCCTGTGAGGCAGAAAGCCGAGCACGCAGCAGACCCTGCTGGCGGAGACACACAGCTGGATGCCGGATTACTGCTTAACTCGCCCGGCTCTGACAGGTGCCAGCCCACTGGTCTCCAGTCGCTGACACCAGATGCTCGTGTGTGTGTGTGTGTGTGTGTGTGTGTTTACATGTGCACGTGCTTGTGCATGTGTGGCGTTTCTAAGCATATTTGTGCACAAACATCAAAAAGAAATCAGCCAGCATCCACTCGTTATTAATTCATGCATCTACTTTAGCTGAAGTGTGGGCAGAGCATCACCATGACACTGCGGTATCGTCTACTGGGCTGCACTCCCGTCCTCTAACCCATGGTGGCAGTGTGTCCATACTCGAAGCCTCCGATTATCTATCAGTGGTGCGACTGTATGGAGCTGCAGTGGCGATGTGTGCACAAGGGATGGGCTGTGAGAGTGTGTGTGTGTGTGCGTCTGTGTGTGCGTCTGTGTGTGTGTGTGTAAATGTGTGATGACAGAGAAAGTCAACCGAAGCCCAAAGTCAGCGTTGGCGTGCGTGTTGTCGTGTTGTCGTGTGAAACCTCGTCAAGTTCTGATGCCGTCATTTCGCTGCTCTATGACTTCATTCATTCTCACACTGGGCTCAGGGAGGTCGGACCTGGGAGGTAGCCGGAGTCTCAGTAATCATCGTTATTCAGCTCCAGGGGCAGAAAACAAATAAGCTATGATGTTCAATGAAAGACTAATTATCATTTTGACCCAGAACATCAGTGAAAACAACCGTGAATACCTGAATACTAAATCTGACTTTGCTTTTCAGATCATTCCAGGGAGTAACCTTGTGATAAACTGCACTTTTTCAGTTGTATCAAAATTAGATTAAAAAAAACAGGAAAAGAAAAGACATGAGTTTCACCGTGCTTTGTAAAGTTGACAAATCATATTTGATGTTCTGTGTATTTTTACCTGATGGCTTGTTTTGCCTTTAAGACAAAGAGGAGGGCTTGGAAATCGTGGTTCAACTTAGTCAGACGCTGAGACACAGTTTTTTGTTTTAGGGCAAGTGACGACATTAGACTCATGCACGTTTACTTCTTGTTCTTACTGAAAGAACAGACAAGCAGGGCCTTGTGAAATGAACGGCTTTAGTAGCTGGACATCGACAAAAAGAGGAAAGTCTAAGGAAATACCAAATATAAGAAATGGCTGATCCCTCTCTTCTGAGCGGGTGAACCTCTGCAAACTAAACGACAGCACTTTGAATTCAGGGGCCATTTCGTGTTTGTGCACAAATCATGACGGGTATAAAGCAATAAATTATCTTTTGCTCATGCCAGAGTGACTTGGAAATCTTGGGTACAGCCACTCAGCGTTTGAGTGAAAGAATTGTGGTTTTACTGGATCAGAAACAAAGTAAAAGAACGAACGGGTAGTGGGTGTGTTAAGAATAATTAGTTTTCCCCTCTTATCTGTTCTCCTCCCTACCTCCAGACGGCTGCCTCGTCTTTCTTGGCGACCGGGGCTGCCTCTGGTAGGGGTCGTTGGCACCGTAAAGCTCGACCGTCCCCAAGTTGAGCACGACCGTCTTCTGGATGTAGTCCACCACTGCCAGACCGTTGCTGTTGCCAAACACCACTCTGGGAGGGGGAGGAGGAGGAGGAGGAGGAGGAGGAGGAGGAGGAGGAGGAGGAGTGACAGAGAGGAGGCAAAAAGATGTAGGGATCGGTAAAAGACGACTGAAATCCCATATTTCTATTTAAAAAAAATGTATGCACATCCACTTTGCATGTGTTTTCCTTATAAGACTTCATATTTTAGCATTATAGGTTTCCGTCAGATTCCAGTTATGACTCAACGCTGCGGTGAGTGTACTTACAGGCCGTAGGAGGAATTGAGCGCCAGACTTGTGATCTGCTGGGGAGGCTCTCCGCTCACCCACACTAACTGGACCACCAAGTCCACCTGGTAGCCTGCAGACTGCTTCAGAGGGGTACTGCGCACTCTGGAGGAAGAGGAGACAGGCAGGGGTCGAGACAGAGAGAGAGAAACGAAAGAGGAGAAAATAAAAAGGAAAGGGAGGGAGGGAGGGGGGGAGGGAGGAGAGAGAGAGAGAACGAGTGATGCAGCTGCCGTTCTGAAGCGATTGTGTGTTGAGGGCCTGGCATGAGTGGTGGCAAGGGGATGATGGGAAGGCTGAGGCTGAGAATGCTTCAGGCGCTGACTAAGTCCGTGCAAGTGTGCTTGAGGCAAAAGGCAAGACTCTTGTGTGTCTGTGTGTGTGTGTGTGTGTGTATGTGTGTATGTGTGTGTGAATATGGGTTTGCAATCGCTCCTGGTTCTTATGATGGCTAATGTAAGTGCTTCTGTGTGTGTGTGTGTGTGTGTGTGTGAGTCTCTTACTTGAGGCAGGGCATGTTGCCTCCGTCAGAGTTGTTGCTGCTGGTGGAGGGGTGGGAAGGCGGCCCGCTCGTCTGAGGGGAGGCGCCGGGTGTCGGGAGCGCCGGCGTCTGCTCCCCCCCTCCGCCCCCACCTTCTGGAGACTCTATGTCGTTCAGCTCGTACTGCATACGCACCTCAAGTAGCTGTGCAGTCACACACACACACACACACACCCACACACACACAAAGAGATTGACAGTAGAGAAGATATTAGAAAATGTATACAAGATAAATCTGGAACATATAAGGTGTATAGAAGTCATGTCACTTTGACGTGAACTGTGTGTGTGTGTGTTTGTGTGTGTAGGCAGATTGAGAGTCAGAGAGGTCCTCCACTTCTGAAATACTCCATTCCTTCCAAGTCGTACTCAAAGCTACTTCTCTATAACCTCCACCTTCGCATTGACACACCTCACACACACACACACACACACACACACACACACACACACACACACACACACACACACACACACACACACACACACACACACACACACACACACACACACACACACACACACACACACACACACACACACACACAGCTCCTTGTGCATTCCGTCATTCTCATTAGCCCCGCTGACATGTGGGAGTGAAGAGCAATCAGTGCCCTTCTTCAGATCCTGACTGCCGCCTGCCTCCTGTCCACCTCTAACTTTGTTTCTGCGAGGTTACCCAGCAGCGTCTGACCTTGTGCGGGGGGGGGGGGGGGGGGGGGGGGGGCGTTCTCCTAATCACACATCGCTACCACGGCTCATCTCCTCCTGATCCACATCGCATTCACACACTCAGAAAACTATAATTGTTCTGAAACTTGCTGACACGTCCCCTCAGCGCCGGTCAGTCACCTCTCAGAACACTGCTCGACTTCAGAAAGGGACGTGGCTGCGCACATCTCCTCTGACAGCTAACGCCAAGGAGCCTCTAAGCAAGGCACTGACGCCGATAGATTCAAGACAACCTCTGGCTCTCGGCTTCGTTCGTTTGGATGAGCAGAAGATTTAAATGTTTAGAAAAGACAAAAAAAAGAGCTAAAGAGTTAAAATAAAATATTCAAATTCATCAACACATCACAGTG
This sequence comes from Pleuronectes platessa, assembly GCF_947347685.1. NCBI lineage: Eukaryota > Metazoa > Chordata > Actinopteri > Pleuronectiformes > Pleuronectidae > Pleuronectes > Pleuronectes platessa. The sequence continues at coordinate 15,634,945 of NC_070642.1, forward strand.
CGGCCCACGGACATCGCTTTGATTGACAGGTGATCACAGTGAAGTCCGGAGAAAACAACCATGAAGGATTATATCATTTTATATTAATAAATAAAGTATCTTGCTGGTTTAACACTCCAACGCTCTGAAGAACCCCAGCAGAAACACACACACACACACACACACACACACACACACACACACACACACACACACACACACACACACACACACACACACACACACACACACACACACACACACACACACACACACACACACACACACACACACACACACACACACACCAATACAGTCCATCTCTTTATGTCATTAAACGCCATCCCACCCCCACAAGCGCTGACGTCACCTTCAGACCCGATCACAACGACAGCCGGGCTTTTGCTTATTCACTGTCTGTTGGCATGGCAACCATACTGCCTTTGACTCGGCAGATGTGCTCGTGCACGTCGGCGCTCGTGCACGTCGGCGCTCGTGCACGTGTCTCGCGACATCTTAAGACAGTGCTGAGGGCGAATAACAACAAACAGCGGGAGGAACCTCGTGTCCTGATGGAGAGCCACCGAGACTCGAAAAATGAAATATGAGTGTTTCTGTCCCGGCGCTCCGTCACCCACCTGCACCACCTCGGTGGTCACTTCCAGCTTGCTGAAGCGGTAGATGATCACGTTGGCCGACACCCCGGCCACGCACAGCATCCGGCTCTCGGGGCACCAGGCCAGGATCTGAATGGCGAAGGGGTCTTCGTCCGACATGTCCGCGCTGCCCTTGTCCTCCTTGGACCGGTTCCTGTCAAACACCTTGGCTGTTTTCAGCTTGTAGAGCACCTGGAGCATTACTGAGAGTAAAATAGAGAAAGTGTCATTTTCCATCCGCAGTCATCAGACATGCACGGGAAACATGTCTCCTAACGATATGAAAAGAGCTGTTTCGTGCTTTTGAACCTGCTGCAGCCATTATACTTGTTATCTCGACAGTGTTCAAATGTATAATTATCATGTTTTATTCCCACTTCGGTTTCCTCTCCTTCATCCTCCCGTTCTCGCTCAATTTTCACTCGAGAGCTCAAACACGTCTTCTGTTTGTCTGAACATTCCAGACAATAATAATCGTTTAACAAAGCCTGAATAAGCCGTCGAGAGAACTCACTTGCAGAGGCATCCCAGAACTTCACAGTTCCATCGGCGTGCCTGGGAATTGAAGAGGGGGAAGAAATAAAGAGTAGAAGAGGAGAGAGAGAGAGAGAGAGAAAGAGCACGCCATGAATTAAAATTTGCCACCTGCTGTCTTTCTATTTCAGACAGCATTAAAAAGTTCGAGGATCCACTTTGTCAAATATGAGGCAGTAAATCATCTCTGGAGCATCGGTTAAAGACGCAGCTCAGTCACAAAAACACTTTGCTGTTCTGAGGCACTTGGAACTAAATCTTGATAGTAAACCAAAACAAACTAAATATTTATAACGTAAAATATTTTATTCAGTCCCAAATTCATCAGTCAACCACAGAGCTCTGCTTTAGAATAAAGAGGTGAAATATACGGCTTAACTTTTAAGGACATTTTTTAAAGGTTTTTTACATAGTTTATAACACTTAATTACGAAAATGGGAACTTATAAATATTTTAATAAAATATACAGCACTTTTCAAAACTGCTCTACATGGTCAAAAATAAAACATCTCAGGGCTGAGGAAAATAAGATTGGGGAATAATGAATTTACTGGCTATTTGCAAAACGATATGTTTTAAGAAGTCATTTAAAAGATGTCTGCAATCTAGATTCTGCATTTTAGACAAACTTTTGCCTCCAACTTTGTGGCAGTAGCTTAAAGAACATCCTCTCTGTGTCAACATGACTTTCCTCCATGCACAAGACTTAAAGAAATGGTTTCCCAGGTTTGGTATAGAAGAGTATGAACTGGCGGTTCCTCAGATTTGAGAAGCAACAGCAACTTCCTCAATCAAACGTGACTTCAGAATAAAAGCAGACATGGAGGCAGACTGTTGATTGCTCTTGTTTGTGTGACATTTCGCACAAACAACAGAACACGATAAAAAAATTCCACAAATACATCCTCCCTACTGTAGACCTGGTACGGGAGACAAAAGTCTCTGGACGTAATAGTAAGGCAGGATATAGGATTGAGGAGGGAGGGAGGAAGAAGAGGAGCGAGAGCCTCCCACTGCCAAACCCATACCTCAATGTCACTTCTTCAGTGCGTGTGTTAAGTTAATACAACTATTCCCCCTCCCTTGTTTACAGCTTAGTGTGGGATGATAAATCTCAAAATGGACTATAATGCACATTATTGGCGTATATAAACATCTCCATTAAATGTTTTAAGACAGCCTCCTCTCTTCTCCCCCGCGTTGACCCGGCAGCGCGGGGGAGATGAGAGAAAATGGAGTTGTGGCGAGACGATAACGACGAGGCTAATGAAATCAGTGTCCTCTTACCCAGTGATGATGATCTCCGGGTAGCTTTGTGTGCCTTGACCCCAGTTTCCACCACTAATAGGCCATTCCTGGATAGATAGACACACACACACACACACACACAAACACACACACAAACACATTGCGTTAGAGAAAATGGGAGAGAACAGGAAGGAGCACAGCTTTGTCAATAAACAGCGTGTCAGCAGAAACATCGATGTGAGAAATAGACGACATGATAAAACTGCAAACGTGTGAGAGTGCATGGGAAAAACAAAAAAACAACAACAACACGGGCAGGACTCCTTGCAATTATAGATTACACAGCTTGATGAGTGTGGGCCGCCATCTGAATGTGTGCGTGCGAGAGAGCGAGAGAGAGAGAGAGAGAGAGAGAGAGAGAGAGAGAGAGAGAGAGAGAGAAAGTGTCGGTGGGGGGTTTGGCTTTGAACACGTTGACACATACAAAGGTCACCAGGATGACTCATGGTGATCTTTATGTGAGAATGCCCTCCTGCAGCTCAGCCAGGCCATCGCTGCACACACGCACACACACACACACACACACACACACACACACACATTGAAAAAAAAGAAAAGGAAAAGCTAGGCAGCGAGTTTGGGTCAGTACACGCTGACATTTCCGACAGAGAGCTAGAACAAGACGACGGGGAAAAGAACACAGGCATATACATAATGGCTGAAGGAGCAGGGGGTCTGCCTCAGAAGATACAGGGATAAAGAGACGAGGATGAGAGGAGAGACGAGGCGGGGGGGGGTTGTTAGGTAATACGACACCATTATATACTCCATTTACCTTCATGGAAACACTGAGGAATATAATTCAGAACCTCGAATACAAATTAAGCGAGTCTTTGGAGTGGAATGTTCTTTATCATGCAACCCTGTTGTTCCTGGAGTACAGCGGGGTGGTTAGAGGGCGCAGCGTGGGACATTTACATTTCTAATTTAGGCATTTAGCTCTTTTATGTCACCGCTAGCCAGGGCGACATGAAAGAAGACTCCACCCTCAGGATACTATTAAATGTTCATACATCATCAATCTGGGGGTGGGGGGGGTTGTTGTTTTAAGAGACCTTTTTTGTGTTTTATTTTGAAAGCGAAACCCTGTCTTTGCATTTCCGGCTCAAATATTGGGCCTAAATATTTGCATTCAGGAGCAGTTTGTGATTTTTCTAGCAACAATGTCACATTTTTCTAATTTCCAATTAAGTTCCCAGAAAGAATATAACGGTATTATGGTTATATATCTATGAGAACAAGAATCTACATCTCTGAAGTAGGGAGCGAATGTTGTCTGTAACCATGAAGAGAGGTGGAATACAAATACGTATTATTCAGAGGGAAAGAAAAAGGTTAAAACACCTGATGCAAAACAAACGTACGTGTCCCTGCTGGGTTTCATTTTCCCGTTCAGCACCTGTGTTGCCGAAGCAGAAAATTCACTTGTGCCCATATGAGCACCCATGTGTGTGTTGGTCTTAAAAAGGAGGTGTGGTCAGGCACTTGGTGCATTGTTTTAAAAAAGCAACTGTGTCTACAGTGATGCAGAATTTAATTGTTATTTTAAGACACGTTATCTACATGTGTGGGTGCACAACGAGCACACACTTGTTACAGAAGCTTTCTTTCTCACTACCTGTCAACACACTGACTAACTAATAACACCAATTACAACCCTTTTGAACCACACACCAGGCGTAGTGACCCCTTTTCCTTTTGAACACATTGGATCACCCTAAATCACCCTCAATGAACCTGGGGTTCAAATCAAGACATGCATAGTTCACCAATTATTATTATATATTTCCCCCACTATGACCCCATTGGTACACTGGTAAAAGGCAGCATATGTATATTGGTGCAGCAGCTGCAGGATTATCGGTGGATGGTTATAGTTATAGTGCAAACAATTATGTTTGAGGCGACTTCATTTAAACTCTGTAATTCTTCTCCACTGCATGTTTCATGTTTTAAAAAATCATTTATGACACTTAATATATTTGCAAAGTACAAGTCCCTGTATAAACAACAGAAATGATACGAGAAAACAGTTTAGAAACAGATTGGACATTTACCCGTTCAAATTTAAAACTGCTAAATGTCAGTCCATAATGAATAAAGTGTCTCATTAAATTAATTAAATATGTAGTGGGGATGTGTCTGCAGTGCATAAAGTAAGCAGGGGGTTTTCAGACGTGTGAGTGTGCACCAATGCTACTGAATCGGTGAGCAGAAGGAAAAACATGTTAATATAATCCAAGGATATGAAATTATGTTTTTCTTGTTTTTATCTTTTATGACCTTGTTTCGTGTGGGACCCAGCAGGCAGTATCCTGAGGCCCAGAGCATTCACCTTCACTGTTCAGCAGCAGCAGCAGTTCTGAGCCTATGTTTAATTCTGGGTCAGGTCAGGTCTTATATGAATGGGTCAGTACCAGAATTGACTTACTGACTTCAATGCATGTCCGTAAAAATGTAAATGTATAAAAATCTGTCTACAGGTGAGAATACAGCTCTTTAAAAAAAGGGGAAATGAATAATGAATAAATACATAACATTTACTTGGTATTAAATTAAACTTGTCCCTCAAGGACATTTCTCTTTTCCATATAATTGAAACCAAATTGCACATAAACTGCTTTGCCAAATCCATTTTGTTTCTGTTTCTGTTTCCTCGGCTTCAGTGGGACACAAGCAAACTATTTTTCCTGCGTTGTACCTTTTTGCTGTAGCCCTGTCGTTTCTGCCGCGAGCCAACGGAGTAAAGTGCAGGTATGAGGTCGGCAGGGCAGTCGGCAAAGTACTCGCAGCAGGTCACAGGAGACTCGTGGATGGTCAGGGGATAGGGGTTCTCGAATATGGGGTAACTGGTGACAAGAGAGCACGGGAATAAATCAATAATAAGTCATATTTATGAGAGTAAGTTGTGACATGATGCAAAGCAGAGGCGACAAACGTCAAAGTTTGTCATATTTTGATATTTGTGATCCTCACCCATTTTGTGCAAGGTCGATCACCACTAGATCCTTCTCCAGAAGGACCACCACAGCGTAAGGTTCCTGAAAATCTGAACACAGAAACACAACTTTAGTAATTTTGCAATTCCTCGGAAGAGAGAGAGAGAGAGAGAGAGAGAGAGAGAGAGAGAGAGAGAGAGAGAGAGAGAGAGAGAGAGAGAGAGAGAGCTTCCATCTTTGAAATCTGCAAACCCCAGGGGGAGGAACATCTCGGAGCTTCTATGGTAAATGTATATACGCCCTGAAGACATATATATTATTCTAAGTGATTTATAACTGCAGGGGATATTGCTCTGGTTAAATATTTGTATCAGTCTCATTAAAGATTAGACCTTCATATGCCACCTTAAGACGAATCCCTCCTCAATTCGAAGGCTTTTTTTTTAGCTAATCTTTATTAACGGGGTTTCCACATAAGAATGCAGATGAATGAAAAAGACGGTGGCTGATGCATTTCGGTCGATATGTTCATCCTCTTCATTTCTCTCCACACAGACAGTTGACCTGCGGGCAACCAGAGCCTGCTCAAACGTGATTGGTCGAGCTAGAAAAAGAAACCAAGAGGCTTCAAGATCCTGTCACTCCCCTATAGATTCTGAATATTCACAATGCAGAACAAGATTATAAAGTGATAAGACTCAAGATAAGACTTGTGGTGTGGTTGTAAGGCAGGTAAAATGCTAATAAGGAATCCAGGAATCTGACAAACAGATGATTTTTAGAGAATATATGTGTTGCTCCTGTATTTTGCTGAGAGACATTTAACCGCAGCAGCTGGAGGTTAAGCGCCTTGCTAAAGGGCACCTTGACAAAATCTATGGGAATAGAGATCAAGACGAGGCTGCCTCTCTAACCTCGACTCGCCTGCTTCCCTGAGGCCATGTCCACCGCAGTAATGAAGCACAGGTCTTTGCATTATGTATACACAGCAGCTCCCGTCCCCCTGTTTCGGGGGATATTTGATTTGGAAAAAGCTTTGCACACACACAAACATTTAGTCATGTCCTATTTGAGCGGATGTGGATGAGTGGCAGGTCTCAAACTGTCACCAGGTTAAAGCTCTTTGACACTTCTCGTCACATCTCGCTCCTCTTTACTTCCCCGGTGCTGATTTCAGGGGATTTCACATTCTGCTGTGAATCAACGTCCCAACCACTGTCACCACGTCCGTCTGCGCTGGGATTTAGGAGCTGGGAATAGCAACTATAATTGAGGCCACTTTCAAGGCTGATTAAGCTAAAGACAACAAACAAATTGCAAATCTAATCAAACACTTGTTTTTAAATTACGAGGAGAGAGAAAGAAAAAAGGATGTAGTCGACAAATAAGGAATAGAACAAACAAAACAAGGACCGGAAAGATGCCATAAAGTCTAATAGCGCCGAAGGAAATTATTGGGCGATAACTGAACATATGTATCATTTTGAATAAAGTAGGTTTAAGCTTTAAAAAATACAGACTTAAAGTAACTAAACTTTATTTCTAAAAACTCAGGTGGAGAACATTTATTATAGTTTATATTCAATTTACTTTGAGAAACTTTTAAACAGCTACTTTGTCTTTGTGACTGTTGTTTTCCCACTGAAGCACTGGTTTGTATAAAGTGCAGCCTCATCTGCAGCCCCATCATCAAGGATTACACATTAAAACTGCTTTACTCAGGCAGACATGTTCTGTGTAATCCACAGACCCAGTGATGTCCATTACCAGATGAAATCCACGGGTGGTGACATAAGGTTGCAATAAGTGTAATGATGAAGTCACCATTGTTACATAACTCGCTAATCCTTCCTGTGGCTGTATATGGGCTTGATAACGCTGCACCAGAGTTTACGTACTGGATTTATAAAACACACAGGATCCTGCACCAATTCATCTCCACGCAGTTGACTTCTCCATACATCATAATTTAATTCATATGGAAAGATACCGTGTACAAAAAGAAAATCTAATATTCTGCGTCAGATAATGAAACCGAAATCGGATCCTTCCCCCTTGGGAAATTTCATATTTATTACAGAAACACACAAACACAATCCAACATAATTAAACACCGGATAGGTGTGTGTTGGCGTATGCGCGTGTATGTGTGTTTTTCCATGGATATGATGACAATTTCCGCACAATCGTAATACTAGAGACATGCACACACACTCACCATTAGGGTATGGTGTCTCACAGAGTGTGAGGAAATCTACTATGGGATAGTCCATCTCCAGCACAGCCGTACTCTTTCCGTGCATTACCGTCAGACATGGCCGCCGGCCCACCGTGTCGTAGGACAGCCCACCAGACAGGATTATGAAGGGTTCCCTGGAAAGAACACACGCATGTGCATAATACCATTACATAAAGGGCTTTGATGAACTGGCCTTATTTCTAGGAGGATGGATTAAACAGCAGGTCAAAATAATGACAATATGGATTTGCCTTATTCTATGTTACCAGTGACCAGATGAGTGAATCTGACTACATATGAACTTAACTGCAACTGTGGTGTACACTTAGAAGAGTCTGGATACACAGAAATAATAGCAGGAGTGGAGCTGAAGAAGCAACAAGTCTAAATCCTTTTTCCAGAATAGTATTTAATATTATATTATCACGTATTAATGATAATAACCATCACAATAATAACTTTATCTGTTTGGCACTTTTCAATACAGGTAACCAAGGGCTTTAAACAAACAATATGAAACTCAAAAACAATCAGAGTAAAAGTAATAATAATATAATATAAGAAAAGTATTTTATGAAACAGATCTGCAGTCACATACAAATAAAAATAACATCTTAATGATTACGACAAAAAAAAGGCTGATGTTTCTGTTGGAATGATACAACTGTGTGACAGAATATCAGAGTGTGTGTGATTGTGTGTGTGTGTGTGTGTGTGTGTGTGCGAGAGCATGAGAGACCGTACCCATTTCTTGTGGTTTTGTACTCCACTTTGAGAATGGGTTTACAAGGCTCTGGCTTCTTCCCGTCCTTGGGCTGTTTTCCTAAAAATAGCACAAACAAAAGTTACTTGAGTTTTGCCAGTTTGCTCCCGAGCTTCACCTCCTCTTGTTTATCCTGTCATCCAGTTTCTTTTCTTTTGTTTTGGTTTGACTCCCCCCCCCCCCCCCCCACCAGAAACGTCACTTTAAATGCAGCTCTGAAGTAGTGGCATGGACAACAAAAATAAAACAAGGCCTATTCGGTTTCAGAGAGGGGAAAGACAAAGAGCAGGGGCAGGAACATTTAAAGACGGTGTGAGGATCATTATTTACAAAAATCCATCTGCTCGAACCTCAGGGGCGGTCCTGTGAGGGGAAGTCGCACATCCATCATGTTCGCGCGTGTCTGCCAACGCACACTCTTGTAACAGAATGCACAATGTGAGGCTGAATATATCCGAACTATTACCGACAAGCCAAACTGGGCCCTGAGGCAGGTTGTACACGGCAGGCCTGTATAATAAACGACAACTTTGAATAACTACATCTAAATAACAGATATCTGAAAAGACAATTACAGGAGGACTTATAAGCCTTACTTAAACCTGTCAAAGGAATTTGCATAATTGCCCATTAAATACCAAACTAATTATGCATGCAGCAGTGGGAGAAACAACTAATTAAACAAAAGGCTTGTGTGGTGAAATCCCATACACACAAAACCCAGGTTGAGAAAGTGTTAGAAGTTTTTCCTTTTCGCTTTGTGCCCCTCTCTGACTCCCTCACTCTCTTTGTCCATTCGTCGCTCTCACACTTCCTCTCTATTTTCCTTCCAGGTCCTTCATCTGGTTGAGCTGTCAAAGTGCTCGCCGGGATGAGTAGTTGTGTGTGGGGCGGGGGGGGGGCGGGCAGAGGAGTGTGGATTAAAATACATCTTCAAAAGAGCAGACTTGCTTTCTGCAGGAAATAAACAGAGCACCGGCACTAATGTGTGTTTGTGTGCGTGTGTGTGTGTGTGTGCGTGTGTGTGTGTGTGTGTGTGTGTGTGTGCGCATGCAGACCCAGAGCAGAGCAAACAGAGGCAGGACATAATTGAACTGACAATAATCCTCTGACTGAAATGAGGAAACGATGAGAGACTTTTGAGGGACGGCTACGCTGAATACAGAGCGGGTCGTGTGACTCGCAGAGGTCGCTGCTGTGACGGATTTCAAAAAACTCGCACTGTAACAGTTGTGTTGCACCTTATAACCAAGTATTTGTCAAGCTTTGAGTATATCAGCAGATATATTCCCATTTTTTTATTCCCAAATATTGGTATTAGCATGGGCACCCAAATCCAAAGCACCACTTCACCACTATCCTCTAGTTACTGAATTCAGAATGTAAAACGAAAGCTCTTCCTTCCCAGAAATCCCACCATGCAACACTTTGTGTAAACGCTGCGCAGCATCTGTTGCACAGGAAGCAACACACGAGCGAATGAGGGTTGTAGTTTCACGACACGCCCCTGTGTTTGTGTACGAGTGAGTGTTTGTGTGAGTGTTTGTGTGTGTGTGACCAGCTCCTTACCGTGTGGGGTGATTGTCTGTATGGGTTTGCCCTGGCCTCTGACGTTCCATATGGTCAGAGTTCCATCCGAGTGACTGCAAACGAACTGCTTGCCCTCGTGATGCCAGGCAACTGAGTGGATCGCCTAGGAAATGACAGGAAGGAAGCGGGAGGGAGGGAGTGGGTCAGTGGTTCAGCGGGATGAAGCATCATGTGCCACCATCTCCCTTTCTCTACAGGTTTGTTGTATCGCCGCAGCCATGCAGCACGTGTTGTTCATATGTGGGTTAAACACCCGTGATTCTGGATTACATAGACACATCGAACAGATGGTGAGGGTGAGAAAACGGAGCCTGGCCTCTGACATCACTGCACTTCCTGTGGCATGAATGCATATATTAGAAGAAACCTTTATGTGACCCATTTACTGGAAGTAGAACGGATTGGTCATATATCCAGAGATGCAAAAGGAAAGGTTCAATTAGCACGCTTTAACATTAAATAATTCTATTAAAAAAAGATTTCTATTAACTCAAAGGAGGAAATAAAGTCAGCAAACACAGCTGATATGATGCATTCAGGTTCATCTGGTGTCAGTTGGAGGCATGGATTCAAAATGCTAATTATTAATTAAGGGAAATATAAAGAATTGATTGGGTCTGGGTTCAACTGAAAAAGAAGATGAGAAGTAGAGGAAAGTAAAATAAAAGTATAAGGTTGAGAGTAGGGTTGTGTGTTGGAAAGGACCTAACGATACGTATAACGATACATCACGTTGAATATGATACAATACAATACATATCGCAATAAATTAAGATACGATGCATATCACAATATACAATATATTGAGATACAATTCAATACGGTAAATATTGCAATATTAAGTTATACTATATATGAAAAACCAATTTTTCTTCCTGGAAATGTAAGAATAGAGCTAAAGAACAATTTGTTGTGTACCACATTGATATTCTAATATGTCCATTAGCTGACAATCTCTCAACTTGAGAGTTGTTCAGCCAGATACACCAATAGACAAGGAAAATAAAAACCCAATTGAAGATTCAAAATAGGAAATAAAAAGAAATGCAGTTATTAATGCTAACAGAGCTTTGGAGTCAGGTTTTCAAAACCAAGACAAAGCTGCAGGTGAGACAAACTAGGAACCAAATGAAGAAACTGATACAGAGACGAGCCACAAAGGACAATGTCCCCTCTGTCCTCTCATCTTCCCTCTCATCTCCCCGACCATCTGAAACAGTCCTGCTGCTGCTGCTGTAAACCCGGCTCACGATGATTTATCTACTGACAAGCGATCGCTGAAAACACAAACACATCATGACCAAAGTATGCCAGTAAAGGGCAACCTTGCTTATTGATGCCCTTTTCATAGCTCGTTATTAAACCCGCCGAACGTTTTGACATTAAGTAAATACGACGATGTGCGGCAAAATCTGTGTGAAGCTCACAACCCCAGTTTCAAAGCAGTTTTAGTTTTACTACATCCCATCTCAGGCCCCGGAGCTTTGTCAGGGAAAAGGCTTTTTTCTCTTTCAGAGACAATGATGGGGCACATTCTCCTAAAAGACGCCTAGAATGTGTTATACCCTTATTTTAGAGAAGCACTCTCTCCCTACGAGATTGTTTTGACAGTTGAGTGTTCTTCTAGCTGTTGCCGCCTTCCGCTGTTGTGGAATATCACACAGCTCCGACAACAGCTCCACTTATCGTTGAATTGTTAACCAGCGACAGGTTTTCCGCGTCCTCGTCTCCCATCGCTCATCCGAAGTGAATGATAGCATCGCCGCCGCCGCCGACGTGAGCACACGGTCACGTTGAGGCAATTTACTCTAATTGCACCGGCCGTTTATCGTGTGTATCAGTTTTGCCCTCGGTGTGTCATTAGTCATAATTGGCGCCGTGTGTCAGGCTCAGCTGAAGGTGCAGAGTTTTCCAGAAAATAGCTAAACATGTGACACCAGTGTTCAACACAACACACCTAATGGTATCTGTGCCACAAGTGAAGCGTTTATAGGTTTGGTGGGTAATGACGCCCGTCTCTTACTCGCTGGTAAAGTCTGTGATCCTTTAAATTGTGGTTCTTGGCCAGATCTTAAACTCACAGAGACGACGGTGGGGAATGGTCTGCATCCGACAAAGGAGAAAGAAAAAAAACAGTCAGGGGTTTTGTGAGGTGCATGATTTTGGATGCACGCCGTCTAGGTCTCATTATCCCAGTTCTCTCAGTGGGACTTCCTCCAGGTCACTGTTAGCTCGATGAGGCAGAGCTACGGTTGTGTGACATCACGCTGCATCCGCACACGGACTCAAGTTGTCTCATTACGCAGTTAATGACTCATTCCCTCTCCCTCCCCTTAAAGACACACAAATCGAACAGGACTAAAGTTCTAAAAAGCTATCGTCCTTTCTCTGTTCGTGGAGTTTCCTGATGTCCTGTTCGCGATTGTTCGTTTCCTCGGAACTAATTAGAGGAGTGGTGAGTAATTGCTTAGGTGCCTTATTCAAGCTGGTGGGGGATGTGTGTCCTTGTGGGCAAAGCGGCGGGGGCTGTAGGACGCAGCCGTGGCCAAGAAGAGGAGATTGTTCGTCAACGATTTGTTGCCAGAGGTGATTCATCGGTGCCGAGTGCCAGTCGGTTTCCTCCGGTGTCCTGAATGCATTGTTGAACAAATTTATGATTCTGTAAATGTTTTGGCATTCCACCTTCCATCCCACACCATGTATTCTCAGGGATCTGGGTCCACTGTCTGTGTTTGACGCTGTAGAGAGATGGGGTCTAAGATATTTTCTTTATGAAACATCTAGCAGCTCAAACTTTTTCACACTTTAATGAGCCGGAGCCCTTATCCACCCAAACAGCGATGGGGGCGACGGGGAGAGACGCAGTTTCTAGAAATCTATCAAATGCATTGTTTACTGTGACAGTCCCATGTGGGAACACTGTGCTGTGCTTAATGGGAAAATGAGCAAGCTAATTGAAACACATGGTGCTCATCGTATCAAACAATGCCAATTAAAAAGACTAATTTCATGATTTATTACATTAGGTCAGTTTCTCGCTGATTGGTCTTTGGGGGATGAAAACACTTATTAAGAGTCACGAGCATCAGCATCACACAAACACAAACATGATGCTGTATGGCAAACACAATACATAAACACAAACTGTGGTAAAAGGAAACCGACAAATACATAAACATGCGTATAGAATGTCAGAATTGTGTCACATGAGGAACACAAAGACAGCTTTACCCCTCTAGACACACACATACACACACATGGGCTCTCACAGCAAAGGTAACGCAGCTGAAGTAGAAAAACAACAAACAAACAAGCATTTGAGGGCAAAGTCTTTCTGGTTTGGAACAGGAAATCTATTCTACTTCTGTTTTTGTGTTGTGCTCATTATATAAAACGTTGAACTTCAATTTAACAATCAAGACTTGTGCTGCATTGAAAAATGATGATGCACCTGCAAGAAAAGCAGTGTCAGAATTCATCTCAACTGAGAAATGGATAAAGTGGATATTTGTTACTACAGCTATCAGATAAACAGCTTTTTTATTATTATTGCCAATTAGCAAATCCCTATGAAGATGAAAACATACATGCTAACGATTAGCTTCTTTATATTCCTTATATTGATCGGCATTAATCACAAAGCACTAGTGTGTCTTCTGTGATTACATCCGAAAAGTCTTCTTAATTACATTGTTGGAGAGGCAGAAGGTTTTAGTTGTAGCCTACATTAGCTTGTGTCTCATTGACAGAAGGTGGTAAAAAGTTATGATTCTCCCTGGACACCATAAGTACGTAGTAAGTCATTGGTAAATACCATAAATCATCAATCAATCATTCTATTCTGTGATCAATATTTACCCCTGCACAAAGGTATTGAACCCACAGAGTGACTAACATGTCAAAAAAATTAAATCTGCCATTGCAGATCAGACGCAGCAAAGTAAACCCAATTTATAGATGTCATTTTTGCAATGAGTCATGTGGGGAAATTTCTCAACAGATCTCGAATGCAAGACGAGTGTGAGAGTCTTCTTCCTGATGGACAGAGCCCCGGAGACACAGACCATTACATAGATATTCTATTCACTAATGGATACTGCGCCAGACCTGCTAAATGACGCATCAGCTATGAATACTTAAGTCACATGTCTGTGTTCTCAACAAGTCTTAGGGGGAAAGAGAACATTTTCCTAATGAAGCCAGACTCTGGTCCAATTCAAATGTATTTGTATCATTTGCTTATAATGTTATTAGGCAACCAGATGGTCATTTATGGCACATGAATACATCATAATTAAGTCAACTGAGCCGTCTGGCATTAGACTGTATTGGCCTATAAGGGCAACATCACACTTTGGGAACTAGATTAAAAATGTGCTACCTATTGGTTTAAATCTGACTGAATCTGTGTGATGCATTAAATGCTGTCAGGTTGTGTATTATGCATTTTGGTGTTAACATGTCGATAACACAAAGTCCAAAGAACTTGCTTGGAAATAAAGTAGTTCATATTTGGTGTTTGTGGGAATTACTTAACACATTATTACTGTGTTACTATTTGCCTTTATCCACGTTTTACTGTGTTAGTGCATTTTTGTATGCACAAGTTTGTATAGTTGTATGTGTGCAGAAACATTCGATGGTCATCATATACTGAGCTAAATATGGCTCAGACTGCTTTTCTGACTTTTCTGTGATTGAAGACGAGATGAATTGTTACAGACGACTTTAGGGATTTGAAGTTTGGCCGTTTGTTTTTTAAACAGACAATAGAATAAATTGCTGAGTTTTAATTATGGGCCTATAATATTCACTTCGAGGGGGAAGAAGGAACTCCATTCTGTGTGCAATATCAGCCAGTCATCCGGGCTGGACCGTGATCAAGGTGTTGAGTCAGAGTGGAGCAGTTTCGGGGTGACGGATGCTCTCTGGCTAGCACTCACTGGAAGCCCATACTTCTCATCCACAGCTAATAATAGACGAACCCGTTGAACGGAACAGTGAACGACGTGTTCTGTCGACTTTTTGAGAGCATGTGAAATCATAAGTTTTATCGCCTGTGCTGTGAGAGTGAGCTCATCGCTGTCAGGTTAAGTTCCCTGATTTGCTGACATGTCTGCAGGTTGACAGTGTCTATAACAAACCAAAGCTGCCTTCATCCGAGCCAAAACTATTTTATCTTCTGTACATTCTGTGAATTATACTTCTGTGAGAAAGTGTTTTGCGAAAAATCTTTTCCAGCATGCCAGGAATACAGAATCAAGCATTACCCACAAAGTTATCACTGACTGCCTTGTTTCCACACATTTCCATCAGAACTAAAATATAGCCTAAGACTTGCTTATTCTAAAAGACTCAAATCATGTCTGCTGGCTAACTAAGCTGCTGAAAAGGAAGAAGAGGAAAAGCTTCCTTGTTCATTTCAGTCAACAACTTTGATACTTTGCAGCAGGCTTCTAGGCAAATGGAGTTTGAATGAAAGCGCACAGCGGGGGTAGAAAAAAGAGAGCGCAGCAGGAAACATATGGATTTGATCTCTGTAAGAAAGTTCTTTCACTGAGCAGCATTGTTTGAAGAGGCTTTGCGGGGGGTTTGCACAAATTGATGATGTCAGAGAATGACAGCAAATGATTCTGATTGTACCAAGTCATTCATGCATTACAGATTTCTTATAATTAAAGATATTGAACATACTTTTATAGCAGTAGAGCAACACATTGATATCATCAACTTAGACACACACTTCTAAAGCAACGCACATTTAGTCTCTGTCATCATTCCGGAGTGAGTCAGTAGATTTCAACACACATCTCTTGAACCTTTTACACAATTGACATTCCGTCACATACTGTGTACAACAGTGTAATCTATAATTCAAGTGAGATGAACCATTAGCGACCACAGGAGGAAGACATTGCGAGTTCATAATTTGGATCACTGCCGTTCCAAAGTCACCATGTTTGTTGTTGTCAGAAAGTCTCGACTCTGCACTGCCCTCAAGTGGATGTATCTTTTTCGTATATGTAAAAGCAGCCTAATTAAGCCTTCGAACCTAACAAAGCCACAATCCCTCTCTAGTCTATCTCATTTGTGTGGGTTACAGAAAAGTCACGAAGCGACTACAACAGCACTTGTGATGCAGCACAGCAGAACACAAGAACTTTCCTCAGGGCCTTCGAAGTCTAGTCTGGGACAAATTTAAACTTTAAAGATATCTGTAAACCATCCGAAAACACCATTTGGATAAATACAGTTTAAGCCAGGAGCCCAGCACATTCCAAAGCAGCAGACAGAGCGTCACAGGCTCTTTGGCCTCGTCAGTGTAGTGTGAGCCGTAATTGAGTGAAGTGAGGAGCAGTAGCCTCCCAAACCCCACCCCTACCCGCCTCCCAAATTCCATCCCACTCATGCACCAGTCTCTGGAGAGGTGTAGCTGTAGGGGTTTGGAGAGATGAGATGAGCTCCCTCGGGGGACTCGACACCAGCGACTGTAGGGCCCTGGGTGCAGCGAGAGGATATTAGCTTATCAGAGCGAGGGAAACGGAGCAAAGACACAGAGAAGGAGAGTTTGTTGCTCTAATTCCTGCAGTCCTCTGTGACTCTTGTTATCTCAGCGTGCTTACAGCTCCACAGCACTGCCGGTGAGGTGAGCTCCAGAATAAGCGTAGAGATAATCTAATTATCTTGCCCATGTGGTCGGGCTCTGTGTCAGAGTACTACGCACGCCGGTGTATGACTGTGCACACGATGACTGTGCGTGTGTTTGAGATTTCACACGTGCCCTCACAGCCATTCGATTGGCTTCGTACAACAAAGAGTCTTGGGTTGTGACAGATCCGACTGCACTGAGTCTGTCACAAATCTATAATCAATTATAAAGCAATCCAAACAAACCCATCAGGTGAAAGAACAAACAGTTTAACCTGTGTACAAAGATGGACGACATGACAGCTGCCGGTAAGTGAAGCCTAGATGTCTCAATCACCCACAAGAGGCTAAATGCAGTACTGGTTTGTGAAGTGAAAGTCGAGGACTTTTTAAATCAAAAGTGGTTTCTGTCATTTCAGGTAGTTTTCATTATGATGTGTGGTCAAGTGTTTGATTTATTTGTGCTTTAAAAACAGGTGAATCATCACGATTGACAGCCTAGACTGACTCAGGATCAGTCGAACACGTGCATCACCAGGTATTTGCAGCCGCGGCTCCGTGAGCCGATAGCTATCGCCAAGATTCTGACTCACAATGCACAAGATGGCAGCGTTTGCATCCCAGATATTTTGGATTGATTTCTGGAAAGTGGGAGGAAGTGGGGGGGGGGTGTCGTTGAAACCATTCAAATAAATGACCTAATCCTAACCTGTTGAATTAAGTTTGTTCCCAGTTTTTAAAGGTACTCGATTTTATTCTTGAAACTGAATTAACTTAATCAAAAGGTCAAGCCTTGATTCCATAGCTCCATCCGCCAATCACTACTGTGCAGGCTTTGGCTCCCGATGACATCATCGGGGCAAGATGGCAGAGTTGGTGTCCGGGATATTTTCAGCTTCATTTCTGGACAGTCCGGGGACGATAGGACACGTCGTCCATCTTAATACGGTCTTTGGCTTCGACAGTGATAAATATGGATGTGGCGGACGTATGTAATGTATTGTGACAGGAAACACAGATTTAATCTAAACTCAGGACACAGTCTCGGTTTGACACATGCCAGGTCCAGAGGGAATCAGAACCGCTCTGACACTGTCTACTTTTTATTGTTGTGTTTTCTTTTATTTATAGAAGCACACACTGTGGCCTCTGGGGAAGCCAATAAAGCCTCATGACTCAGTGCTTTAAAAAGTGGACCTTTTGCAGAACCCAGCTGCCCTTTTTACAACCATAATATGCTCGAAAAAAAATCTACCGTCAACCTCACCTCGGATACGTGTACCTGTGGCACTGTACAGGATAAATCATAAGAAAAGTTGCATTTAAGAAATATTACTGACACTATTGTGAAAATAACAATTTATTTATTTTTGTCATTTAAGTGCCACCAAAATACACTGATTTCACTAGGTGAGTCATTTCATGATTGTTTCTTTCTAAAGCAAATGTTGAGGAATTATATTTGATGAGCTTTTCAATTCTTCTCAGATATGAATATCTCATTTAAGCCATTTCAAGATACGAGCTTTGACGATTAGGTCAGAAAGGGTTTCCACTGTTTGCCGTTTCACATACGAACAACAAAGTCTATGCTTATGACTAAAACGCTTTTTAATTCCGTTGTCATTCCAAGTTGACATCTTCGTCGGCAACTTCTACGAGTGTGACACCTCTTTTTCATCCTGTAATAGTTTTTTGTTTTTTTTACAATTTGCATCCATTGTATAATAGAAACACCCTCAACATATCCACTTGCTTACTGTGGATTCTCAGGACAACATCCTGCTGTATTCTCACTTGGGCTCAATAAGACATTTCAGTAGAGGGTTGGCTGGACAAACTCAGGAGAATAACCAAAGCGACTGACTCAGCGTTTTTTGCACACAGCCCTTCTGGATAAATTCAGTATAAAACGGCTTCGGTGACTTCGCTTAAAATTTGCCGTAAAACACAAACAACACATATCCTATGAAATCCAGTAAACCTCCACCCTACAGGAAGTAGAAAGCCCTGTTCCTTCCCACTCAGCACTCTCTGTTTGAACTATCATCAGCTCTAAAACCCAGGTGACAGAGGACACAGAGGTGTGTGTATGCACACTACGTAGAAACAACTCAAAGCGAGCCTTGTCAGCTGCAGTAAACTCTCAAGCTCCCGTTTTTTGTTCCAAGAATAAACTCTCTTACACGCGCCACCGAATACAGATCAGCTCATGCATATGTGATTTAATTTCCAAGTTTCTGCATTAAAAGATACTCCGTGGATCCGAAGCCGCTGGAGAAGAAAGGAAATAGGAGAGATTTGCCTACCTCATCGTAAGTGTAGCGATAGTCGGCCTTCTTTGATTTCAGATCCCACATGACCACGATCCCAGACTCGAATCCAATTATAAGCTGGAGAGGGAAGAGCGACAGGCGAGTCAGTGCGACAGGTGGCAGAGATGACAGAAGGGAGATAGAATAGACCCCGTGATGGGCAGAGGAAGAGGTAATACATTTGACATTCAAACACAGCATGAAAGGAAGTCAGGTGCGAGTAGATGACACTGGCTCGGGGGGGACACCTGCTCTCCTTGGCTCATAAGACATGATAATAGAAAATGCAAAGAGATTTATTTATTTTTTGAGAACATGAGGTGTTTATTTACAGAGACAACATCTAATCTCTGTACTTTAAGAATCAGATATGTATGACTAAGGTGACTGGGACATTCTGTTTTGAGCCCGGGAAATTACCATCGAATGGCACTTCACAACAGGCAGCTACTTCCGCCGAGGAGGTTATGTCTCCACCCGTCTGTTGGTTTGCTCCACAGCTGAATTACTCAAAAACTACAGAATCAATTTCCATGAAACTTGGTGGAGGGACGCGGGCCAAGAAAGCATCCATTAATTTTGGAATGGATTCAGAAAAATGGTGCAGATGCAGAAGTTGTTTTTATCACACCACAAGTTTGACCAATTTCCCAGGGAATTATTCATGGATCTTGGTTGATCTAGGCAGATTTCTATAGGTAAACTCTACTGAAATCACTTTTATTGAAATAAACCTTTATGTTTAAATGTGATCTGTTGGAGACCATGTAACCCAACATTTTTAGTATGACCTGAAAGGTTTCCAGGTGAGTTTTTGTCAGTTATTAACATTATGGCGATTTTTAAAGAGTGTGTCGTTTGCATCGTGTACCTGTGGTTTCTCAGTCCAGTTAACATGGATGTAAATGAGGTATGGAACTACTTTAAAAAAAACAAGCTCAAATGTTTATGAGAGGAGTTTGTTCAACTTGAATGAAACTGAAAACACATTTTGATGAGAAACACTGAATGTTAATATTACTTCACGAAAACCTCCACAGAGAAATTAAGCATTGCAAAAAAAAAACTCTTATACATTTCATTCACGTTCGCTGATGAAATCCTTGACTCATCAAGTAGCATTATGCTAAAAAACAGACTTAATCCTTGATCACAGACCCTGGAACACCAACACATCTAATCTCAAATAGGACTAAATACTTTTGAAACCAGGCTGAGGATAAGCGGTTTAATCTGGGGCATTGCATAAAATGTGTATGATTGATCAAGGAAGGAGAGTGACAAGTATTTAGTTCGATGAAATTTAGCGTTTACCTTTCCCTCATCCATTGGGTTGTCAGTTATATGGACGACAGGTCCGGGGTGAGCCTTGGAGGACCTTGAGAGACACAAAGAAGAAGAGAGATCAACATCAAAAAACGAGGCCATAGACGCACAGTTCTCTCACATCACATAGGGACAAAGAGAGGGTTGAGGTAGGATACAAGTGTCTTTGAACCTGAGGACGGTCCACGAGGGAGGACAGAGCTGTCAATCACTCCGAGGCTCTAAAAGGCTGTTCAAAGACATAAGCTCACTGAAGGTTGTGATGGATGGCTCTGTCCGGCCAGGCGATCCCCAATGGCTGTGAGTGGGTCTGTGTGTGTGTGTCTGTCTGTGTGTGTGTGTGTGTCTGTGTGTGCGGGCGAGCTTGTCCGTGCAAGTGTCCATTTGCATGTCAGCAAAGCAGACAGCTCCAAATGCTCGGCTGCCCCCTCATCTCCCCCCCTTTCCCGTCTGCGCTTTACCCTCCAGACAGCCTTATGTCAAATCTGCTCGCTGTGTGCCACGTGGCAGCGCAGTTTACCTAACCTGCCCTGCCTTAAAGATATGATGCGGGCTGAGGAAGGCAAGAGAAGGTCACAGCTTAAAGAAGAGTGACTGTTAGAGCCCGGAACACGAGGGGAGGAAGGGTGAGGGGGGGTGTCTGACAAGAGGGGAGGAAGCGGAAGGCGATGCAACCAAATGTAAGTAATGTAAAAAAAGGAGGGAAGGCAAAAGTCCTTATTCTGGCCTGTGTCTCAGAAGTGCAGAATGTTTTTATTCATGCTACAGTCTGTCAGTGAAAGATGAGTATGAAAAGATGTGTACACGTCTCAATATGAAGAATATATTTAATGGAAATCCATACAAATTTGAACCCAATTGCCCAATTTACAGCAAACAGTGTGTGTGTGTGTGTGTGTGTGTGTGTGTGTGTGTGTGTGTGTGTGTGTGTGTGTGTGTGTGTGTGTGTGTGTGTGTGTGTGTGTGTGTGAATGTAGCAGGTAGTGGGCAGACAGTCAGTCAGTCAGTCAGTTGTCTCTATATTTAGCCTGTTAGAGCCTTATTACCTAAGCTCTGCTGCAGCTGGAGCTGTTGATTTATCTAATCCCCCTTCACTGCCTGTCTCCCAGCTAACAGCCGGCCACAGCAGCATGCACACACACACACACACACACACACACACACACACAGAGAGAGATACAGACACACACACAGAGAGATACAGCCACACATTTGCATGACGGCACAATTAAGACACATCTTTAACACCGGAGCCCATTTGTTAAACACACGCCCATAACGACAACCCTCTTGCTCTGTTGCAAAACACAACGTGATCGCACAAAAGCCCGTCTCTCTCCTGTCCCACATGGTTTATCTCCTTTTGTTTCGCAGGAATTGAGACGCAGTGTTCTCAGCGTTCCCCTGCGTCGCTCCGGAACCGATCTGAATTTGTTAAAGAACCTGTTGTACGGTAAATAAATCGGACAAGAGCGTTTTCGGAAAGTCGACAAAATGCACGTTCAGGTTTGGGAGATAAAGGAATCACCATAGCAACAGAGGCAGGACGGGCAGAGCACAGGCTCCCAAAAAAAATCATCCCTATACTCTGGCACAAACACACAAACCCACCCACACAAACTCACACATCTTTGTACGTCTGTCTTTGTGAGGATTGTTAATTAACATAATGCATTCACTGCCCGGTAACTCCAAGCATCACAACCAAACACCGGACAGCAACCTGTGTCTGAAACACAACGGTCTCCCAAACCCTGACATCAATACTTCAACCAGCCCTTTAAAGTTATGAGCACCAGCTCCCCCCCCCACAAAAAAAATCCCTGCTTAACCTAAATGCCCTTATTCTGAAGGTCGTAAAAATGTAACCGGTCCTCACAAAGACAGTAATACACACAGACACACACGCTGCCTGCTTAACTACTTCAACACGCTCCTGTAACCACACATTTCTGCCTGTATACTCCTATTAACTCTGCGCTCTGCATACTGAGTGAAGAGGCCTTCAGGGACAAGAACATTTGGCTACGTGTGTTTATAAGTGCATGTGTTGTGTGCATGTGTTGTGTGCATGTGTTTGTCTCTCTCATTGCATCATTTGCAGTTTCATTCTTATCTTTCGGCTTTTGATTTAAGGTCTTACATATCTCACTCACACTCTTACATACAAACACACACACACATCAAAGGGAATATACACATGCAATGTGAGCACACACACACACACACGTGACAAGATAGCATTTGTTTCTCAGTGTGTAAGCAATTGGAAGAGCCACATCTCATTTAATTTAACAAATCTCACCAGTGCTAGAGGAGAGACACACACAAACACACACACACACACACACACACACACCCCCTTGACAGATTGACACTTACTCTCACCTTAACCACAACTACATGCCGAACTCCATGGGGAGTCCTCAGAATATAGCTTTCAATTTCAACCTAAACTTAATTCTCACCATGACTCCAAAACAAATTCTTAACCCTCAAATGAACAGGTTTTCTGTCAGCATGCCTTATTTAAGAGCCTTACTACACACACACTTCAGATAAAGTGCACGGTGAGGACCCGAACATCTGGTGTCACCACGGCTGACGCTCTCTCAGGTGGCAGAGGCGCAGTCACCATGTGTCACAGCAGCAACATGGTTTGGAAAACCTCTTGTATACCGCATGTGACCTGAGATTTCCCTGAGCCTCCCACAGAGGCCACAGGTTTAGACCCTGACTGCTACACATCCTCCCCCATTCTCTCTCCAATGTCACACCTGCTATCAAGTCAATAAAAGCAAAATGCCCCTCGACAGACTCTCGAAAAACATTTAACAAATCTAATGATCCATTTTCTGTTATATCTCCTTATTGTGTTTGCACAATGCAGAAGCAATATGTCAATATATTTTGACATTTTTAGTTGTTATAGTCACTGACTCTGTTTATATCCCAGCCCAAACTGACATGCCATTGCTTTCAAAACTTGCATGTGGCCAGAAAAACAGAGAATGTAACAGAAACTAAAATGAAGTGATGACATAGCTGCAAAGCAATACTTGGTTAACATGCAGCAGTTTTTACTTTTGGCAGGTTAAGTTTTGTACTGAACTGAACAAGCAACAGATGGAGACTTATATAAAATTCAACACGGCAGTGAAGACTGAGGCAGGACCATATGAGCAACAATATCTTTTACCAACACAAATCCTTGCACCGAGTAAAAATGATTTCAACTTGTAATTTGTCATTTCTCCCTCGAAGGACGTTGGGGGTTTTGAATGAAAGCCGTGTCCCCTATAGGGAAGTTGACTGTTGGCCGACCCCTGGAGTCACTGGGATGATTGGCCTGCAGGACACTGGATGCTGAAGGATACTCAGAACCTTCCCTGATGTGCTGAACCAGCCGATGAACCCACACGTGATTAAATCCACATCATGCAGGAACATTCTGAGATGCAAACAAAGTATTTACAGTAGCTTCAGGGTCGTGAGTGGGAGAGCGGGAGAACATGAAAGAGGTCAGAGCAGGAGAGGCCTCCGGGGCGCACGTCTTCACATGAACTATGTGTCACACTGAGCCGTTAACATTTTACCACTCCTGTCCCACTTCCTCCTCGCCGCTCTGTACCCAGCGACCATCAAGCTGCATCAAATCAAACGCACACAAAGACGCAGCCTAACACATGCTGCCAGCTACACACATTAACATGCATGTACAGAACCCTGCATACATGCCGACAATCATGTAAACACAGGCAGATTTACATGTGGCCCTGCTGCAGTGCCCTTAATGTGTACAGCACTGAGTGAACTTTGGTGCCATGTAATTCCTGCAGCATGTGTGTGTGAGTCTTTTCGGCACAGTGAGAGGGAACAGAGGTGTGAGTCACACACACACACACACACACACACACACACACACACACACACACACACACACACACACAGAGCAATTGGCCAGGCCAGGGCAGGCCCGGGGCCACTGGCACGGCTTCCACAGCTCGTCTCCAAATAGCAGGGCCCGAGGGAAGATGACCCCGGAGCTCGCCACATCCTAGCTTCATTACAACAAATCCAACAGAGGAGAGGTGTAGCTGGCAGGGCTTTAGGTACAGTCTTCAAATAATGCTTTCACTCGCACTTTACAGTGTGTAGCTGACAATAGTACTAATGAGAAGTCCTGCAACGGGTTCATTCATTTGAGGAAAAGCGACGCACTGTTACGCTTGATAAAAATAAAGCATTTAATAAATCACAAACAATTTTAAGGAACTTTTTCTGTCGCCCGGCTAATCTGTATGGCTCTTTTTGCGGCTAATTCATCTCAAGTGCTAGCTTCGCCTGACAAGGAGACTAGATGAGAAGGCAGGCGTTAGAGGAGAACAATGACGGAGGAAGGATCTGCACCGTCCTGACCCTTCACAGCTGGCAAAGGAGAACAAGAGAGCAACCCCACACCTCTCTGATCTGCATCAAGCCACAGAGACAAATCATACGCTCACACACAGACACGCAATCTGAGAGCATCTGCCGTCTTCAAAACATAATAATATTGCACAGAATGGCCGAGAAAGCTCATTTCCTCAGGCTAATTGTGCAGGGCTGCAGTTTTGGATGGAAACAACGTTATGTCAAACCAGTTGTGGTGGTTAAACAAAGCTGTTCGGGGGTGGAGGAGCACGATGTGAGGACAGATGATGGGCGGGTTTCTACAGAGAGTCATTGTTGTTACGGGTGGCCTGCAGGAACCGAGGAGAGAGCAGAGAGGGGAGTGGATGCAGATGCTGTATCTGTAAAGCTGTTTCCAGACATGCAGACTTTCTCTTTCACATATGAAAAAGGCAGTTGTGAGATTCTCCAGGTCAGACACATTCACAACAACAGGAAAAAGTCCGGAACGATCAGTGGCTCCTGGGTAGATCACGTGTTTTTCCACATCGACAAAGGCGTCGGCACCTTATCGCCAAAATCTCTAAAAAATCTCGATGACATCCTCTATCAATGGCTTCTTCAGGATGTTTTTGGACATTTTGCATCTGCCACGTGTTTGAAACAGCCACTTGCCAAGACAATATCCACATCCTCATTTGGACAATGTCCTGAGTTTTAAATAGGATCCTCTGACTCCAGTTTAATTCAGGAGACGGCTGGAGTTCAGTGCATGTCTGAAAGCAGCTTCACAAAACAGAAAATATAGGGCGGGTGAGGGTTCATATGCAGGTCAATGTTGTATGAAAGTAACATTAGCCATAAAAAAACATAACTGGTCTCCTTTATTGTCTGGAAAGTGCATGTCACCGGATTATAGCAAATATAAATGGAAATTTTGACTTTTATTATCTCGGACAAGCAACACGCTGAATGTTTAGAGGACGGAGGCTGTTTAAAGTCCCACTTACAGACCGTCTGACCTTTAGTTTGATGTGAAAGTGGCACAATGTTCAATTTCTAATTCCCAGGAAAACTCCAGCGTTTTTAGATAAGGCTGCTTCTTAGTGGCCGAAGGGGATTTGTCATCAAAGCAGTAAATAGACAAGTTAAAGTGTGATTGTCTGCAACTGGTCTGGATACAACCGTCACTCGATGGTGTGAGAGCTTCTCGGTTTCTGGTTCATTTGTAACAATCTAACAAGATTACTTCTCTACTTGCAATAGGAGAGGAGTCATTCCCCTTTTTTAATTTGTTAATCCACGTTTAAAAAACCTGCTTTTACCTACTAGTTTAGGTGTAAGAGAGGAACATCTTACGGCTGCATCGGTGCAAAGATGCAGTCCATTAAGTCAAGATGCATCTGCCAATTAATTTATTATTCCCAGTGTTTTTGAATGCACCAGATGCTCCGATAACCCAATGGTGGAAGTTAGTTTTTTTCACTTTTTCTAAGCATTTGATATGTTGGAACAACGTATCGGTGATCATAGTAAAACAACTTTAAAAAAGAGAGAAACATACAGTAAAGGTGAAGGAGAATAAGAAGAGATTAGAATTACACCAAAACAAAGTAAAAGTTATTGCTCGTCCTTGTCAGGAGGAACCTCGGTATCGACCTTCTGATCTTATCCATCCTCCATCTCTTCATTATCACTGCTTACCCTCCTCCTCTGCCCTCCTTTTTTCCTTTAATTGGAAACCTCTCTCCGTCCTACACTCATCTGCACGTCTCCTTCCTTCCCCAAACCGTCTCCCGCCCTGCCCTCTGTCACCTGCATTTATCCTTCTGCCCCCACTCTGTTCCTCTCCTCCATCACACATCCTCTCTGCATGTCCTTCTCCCCAGGCGGAAAAAAGCCCTGTCTCATCCGACCCACTCCTCTCTGTCATACTCCCCTTCTCCTCCTCCTTCTCTTCCTCCCTCTCTCTCTCTCTCTCTCCCCACCGCACACTCTCGACTTTCCTTCCCTGCAGCCCTGTCGACGAGCCGAGACGTCTGTGTGTGCCATACACTGATCTCGACAGACACCTGTTTCAACCCCCCCCCCTCTCTCCTCTCCATCCCTCCTCCTCTTATCCCTCTCTCTGAACACACAAACACACACACACACACAGGGAGAGGGGGATGAGGGGATGGCAAGAAGCAAAACGCTCCAGTGAATAATTTAAGTCGCTACAGCGGGGAACCAAAATGGAGCCTGTCAGATCCAAACTGACAGATCCATTGAAACCGCGAGGAGACAGGTCGCTCACTACCTGAAGTCGGATACTGTGCCTGGCAATGATAGACTGACTAATGATTCTCTCTCATCTCATTACGTCTAAACTACAATAACCTTTATCAAAGGCAAAACGCTGATTGCACAAACACCCCCCCCCCCCCCCCCCCCCCCCCCGCCCCGCCACGCCTCACTTAAGGGGCTGCAAGGTGAATCAATAAGATCTAGAGATCGGCGTCGCAGTATGGGCAATATGAGTTGGATTCATGCAGAGTTCACTTATTGATCGGTGCATCAGCGGTTTACTTTGAAAACAGACCCCCCCCCCCACCCCCCCATGCACGGGGCAAGAGTCTCGCAAATCCCGCCGACAAGACAAAGCAACAGAGGAAGAAAGTTTGAGGTGACACTTACAGTTCGATGGCTTTGTTCCACATGATCACATAGCCTGAGAGGGTAAAGGACTCCACGTTGACGATGTGGATGTTCCCTCGTTCCGTGCCGATGTACAGCCACTTGCTCTGGAAGGGCAGGTGGACGTAAGTTATTCTGTGGAGAGACGGAGGAGAGACAAAGCGTTAGTGAGCGACAGGGTTTGGACAATCGGGGGGTTACACAACAACCGAGAGACAGACTCCGGTGGAGAAAATCACCCGATGACCTATTAGGAGAGATGAATTATGCAAAACGTCGAGAGGGTTATTTACCACTCGGCCGGGTCAAAGCAGAGATTTGAGTCATTCATTGGGCTCCTTGTCTCCAGACCTACAGGACACACGAGGCCAGAGACACCCAGAACTCTCCTGTTTTCATCATCAACCCCTCAACCTAACCCCTTCCATCCATCCATCAGACTTATGCGTAATGAGAGGTTATAAACCCTTCCCTCCTTAACTGCAGCTATCCATTCATCTTCTCATCCCTTTTTCATCATTCTGTTCTTTCATCCATCTTTCCATTCAACCTCCGATCTATCTGAGGAATAATAATGTTCAACCTTGGTAATCCAGCTGGCTAATATTTCAAGGTCGTCCAGCTCCGCCGGCGATCCTTTTTGGATTCTGTGCGGCGGTTTGAGCTACTAAACAAGTGACCCTGCTCCTTTAAGACAACCAACCCCCCCACCCCATGCTTCATCAGCTGGGAAAACCCACCTAAGTAGGAAGAGGGAACCGAATTTGTAACCATTTCTTTTTACAGCACTTTCTTCTCTGTCCATTATTCATAAGAACGACACACTGGAGTTTTTTTTTACCGTGCAGATTAACTCACATTCAGAAATGGAATCACTCAGCACAACAAGTTTCATATTTGAATGTAAGAACGGCTGTCAAAGAGGGACTAAGTAGCTTTGTCAAAGAATAAGATTTAATAGTATCTTGACACAAGTTGCTTTCACAAGATCCTCTCCAGGAAAACTACAGCATGGTTCACATTTGATGATTCAGGGCTACATTTACTACATGTTGTTAAGAAAAATCTGACTAGAAGCACAAGATGAGTCTCATTATCTTTTACCAAAATTATGAAACGAACTAAATTCCTCTGCTGGAAGAAAGAATTGAGGATGTTAATGTAATCAGGACAAGAAGGATGTTTCTTCTTGAACATTTGACAAAGTGTCCAGATGTGGTGTGTGGTGTAGAGGAGAGGGTTAAAGATGTATCAGCACTTTAAACACAAACTGGAGCAAACATGTCCTTGCATTGACCTTAAGTCCTGTGCTTTAATGCTCACAGAGCTTTGTATCTCCCACACTTCTGTTGCAGGGCTGTGTTGAGAGTAAAACACACACACACACACTCACCCACACCTTCCCTGTCTGTCCGGCTGCTTCGCTCTAACACATGAATATATTCATATTTCTGAGCTGAGTTGCTGGGCTACTTAACATAAATCTCATCCACACAGTCCAAACGTAGGAAAAGACACAACATACAGGAGTAACACGACCTGGCCTGATCAAATATGCGAGTTTTACGAGTTGCACAAATTTCTATCTCATCTGAGAACAACAAGGTTTCTTTATTCTCTATACACTATTAATTTGCCTGGATTTTCAAATCTCAACCAGGAGAGAAAATATGTATCTGCTGGTTCTAATTAGCTGTTTCGGACCACGTTTCATTTGAAGACAGTGTTGCAGGAGCAGGAGCCGACTCACTGAAACACGGCCAGTTGATCGCTGAGTACACACTCACACCACAGACTCACTTAACCAGGCAAGATGACTAAGAGCAACATGACTTTTCATGACAACTCGTGCCGTCCTCATATCCAGTAGCCTGTTATATCCAGACTGTCGACTGGATTTAATGTCTTTTTTTTCCATCTGCACAAACAGATGTGCCTTGTCTGTGTATATGAGGCTGGAGTGTGTTCATGTGCTAGTTTTCATGGATGTGATTTTGTCACATAAAAGCACAGCGTGTACAGATGTGTTTTTTGTAATGCGCGTGTGTATATTTGCGTTCGTGCATGCTTCATAGCTGCAGATATGAATTAGTGTAGTTATAAATGCATTGTATGCAAATCCACGTTGAATATATGTGTGATCTGCGAACGTGTGCACATGCAAGCTCGATGATTAAGTGTTCAGAGATCCAGTATTTGAGGGCCAACTGAGAGGCAGTGTCGGGAGCATAATTATACAAATTTGCTCGCAGTTTGTGAGAGTGTGTGTGTGTCTCTTTGGTGTGTGTGTTCGTGTGCATGCAAACACAAGTGTTTGTGTACTTCCGTGCGTTTCGCCGCGTTCACACTTGTTGTGCACGCACGAGTCTCCTGGTGAAATCTCCAGCTTCAAGTGGTCACGACACACAAAGGCAGCTGCCAGCTTGCAGGCTCAGGGCCAAACACATTGCCTCGGAAATGACAGATGCCTGCCACACACAACACGCTGAGGCTCTCTGCACTTTGGGCTAGAGTTGCATGAGAGGACAGTTCACTGCAAATGAATTGGGGAGAGGGGGAAACTTTGCAAAATCGCCGTTTGTGAAACAGGGTTTTCTGTGATGTTCCCATCAAAGAGGATTATTGCCACAATGAACCTGCTTGTAATTAGAAAACCATCAATTTGAAAACTTTGATCCAAACTGGTTTTATCTTGTTGTAGGTTCCTTCACTGAACAGATTTTGTGTAATTCGCCCTTCAGCATGGCACCGACCACTTCACTGGCTGACTAAATGATAATGTGGTGTAAAAAAGATGATTTTGGTCCTTTAATAAAGGTTTGTCGGCTCAAACAATAATCACAGACATAATATAACTTGAATCGTTTTAATATAATGTAGAATTATCAGAATATTGTATCATATTGATTATGAACAATTGCTAACCCAGCATGATGTCATCCAAATTGCGGTTTTGAAGCCTCAAAGTTTTGCAATTTCTACGCGCCATCTTGTTTTTTTAATACCAGAAGTAACCATATTTGGAGGAGGGCAGGACGCCTACACTTGGGACCTGCACCCATTGGACAATAATAGGTGTCAATCACACGTATCCATGCTCAGATGTAAATGACACCATAATTTACATCATGCCGTACTGTAGAAGACTTTAAACTAGCGATTGAGACCATAAATTCCCAATTAGAACATTTATTGATCGTACAAATTAGGTGAGAATTAGGCTTAATTCCTGACGGATCTATATCGAAACAGACTCCTTTTAGGGACTTTCTGCTTCGGTCATTCGAAAAGGGAAACTACTTCCCAGGAACATAATTTAGACCCAGGTTCCTGCAGCGCCTCAAATTATAACAGCTGTCCCTTTGTGTATAAGAATCAAAGCAGCCTATTTTGGTCCTCTAAGATCTTAGCTGCTCATCTCAAATAATCTGAACACACAGATATTTTTAGATTTGCACTTAGTAAGAGAACATATTCCTTTCAGCAACTATTTAGATGAAGTCAATTTAAATAACTCAATGATGATCTGGCACAGACAGCATAAAAGTGCTTGAGAGACCAGAGGCCCCAATCTACCTACAGGGTCTCAGTCAAGAGGAACCTAATCTGATAAGGGACACACACACACACACACACACAGTCTCTCTCAAGCACTCCCCCCCCCAGACACACACACAGACAGGGGAGCGCCTCTGAGAATTAATTAAAGTATGTGCCTTTATCATTAATTACACCAATGTAAAGGTTGGTTCACCCCCACAGTTCTTTTTAATATATGCATTGTTACAGTTAGAAGGTCAAGTAAAAGAAAAAATATAAAATAAAAAAATAAAAAGTTCTTGGGGGGGGGGGGGGTTATAATCCTCACAGCCCTGAAGTAACCTTACCCAGTGAAATATCTCAGTGTAAACTCCGCTCTGCTGAATAATTCATTTTTATCAACCATTTTCAGTCGTGTGCTTGATGCAGGACCAACGACGACAAAGTACTGAGAAGATATTTTTAGCTTTTTTTGTGCCGCCTTCAAAAATACTTAAGTGAAACCTGAGATTTATGTTGTTTGATTATCAGCATGACGTGTCTGAGTCGTTCCAGAGACGGAGAGATAAAAGCAGCTCAGACCAAATATATCAGGGACGCACAGTTACTGCTCCGGTAAACAAAATCTCCTTCAACAGATCGAGTCACATTTGTGTGAGCGGTGGGTTTAGGTGTGACCTAGGCCCCCCCACCCCCACCCATTATCTCCTATCATATCACCCTGCGTTGACGATGGCATCCGAAGTTGCAGTGCATTCCTGTGAGGCCGGGAGGTGACGAGAGCATCCTACGCCAGAGTGACTCGACAGGATTTCTTTTTTGCGCTCGCTGCATCCCCACACTCCGGCCCACAGACTGACTCACCGCTCTCTGGCTGAGGCCCAGTCTGTCTCAACTCCTCCTCTCCTCCCTCCTCCCCTCTCTCCTAGAGCCTGTGATCTGATGTGAATGGATGCTGACGCTGGGAGGGCTTTCCGCCACGCTGCTTTCACCCATCAACCGATGATTCTCAGCAGTGGGGGGGGGGAGAGGAGAGAGAGAAGGTCGGGAAGGTGGGGATCTGTTCGGAGGAGTTTGGAACGGGTCCTGACGATGGACAGACTTTAAAGGGTGAATTATTTATTTATTTAGAGAATAAATGTATGAAAATGTAAAAGCTACTGGAGGAATTGTTGGCAGCATTTTGGGCCTGTGCTGACATTATACCTTATTTTTGTGATTCGTCCTTGTCAACAGTGAAAGTGCTTTTATAATTAAATTACTAATCTAATCTTTTCTGATGCTAGCTGGCTTTAAGGAAAGATGCTGTTTGCAACAGATATT
Source organism: Pleuronectes platessa (assembly GCF_947347685.1). NCBI lineage: Eukaryota > Metazoa > Chordata > Actinopteri > Pleuronectiformes > Pleuronectidae > Pleuronectes > Pleuronectes platessa. Next base: position 15,667,174 of record NC_070642.1, read on the forward strand.
TATCCATGTGAATGTCACCCAAACACAATGTAGGGAAGAGTTTGAAAAATCTTTTTTAAGTACACTTTATCAATTTCTGGCTAATGGTAAGATGAAAAAATCAATACCACTCCCTACCACTAGTCCACACGTACACGGGACCTCGTGTGGTTTTCACGACCTTCTCAGATTTTGTTTACATCACCACATGGACTATTTTCTCTCACGTTTCAAGTGTAGCTCTATTTTGGAAGACTGGAAGCTGTTTACCCATGATTCAAGTCTTACTGCTCGACCGCACAGACACCAACGTAATGCAAAAGATCTAAATCTATGTGATAACAAAAAAAAACTCTGCGGCTAACAATGTACCTTGAGGTATGTGGGTCAGTTTAAACACAAGCGCTTCATTTGGCTTGGCATTTGGCTTTCTTTGTATTCTGTTGCACCCTGTTAGGAAGCTGTCGCTGCAGTTCTGGTTGGGTGACTGTGCTTTTGTTGATGTAGGAAATGGCTGCCCTGTCCTCCTCACCCTGACAAGTTAAAGTCAAGCTTTGAAACAAACAGTCAGCTCGGGGGAGAAACAAAGCTGCAAAGGTGAAGCTCGACGAAAAAGACCCTCTGAGGTTTTTACAAATCTGTCACTTTCCATCCTGTTGGTCTTAAAATCTCTCCGCTACTCCTTCGACAACGATTGTTAACCTTGAACTATGATCTTCTCAAAGCCACTTGGAAATGCAACCTCATGGGTTTTCTTTTGACAACTTTATTAAAAAGTCTTGATCGGGACGACAAGAGCTGGGCGCACATTTAATTAAAAACAAAAAAAAGCTGAGATAAGCGATATTGCCGCGTTCGGAGCCAGCGGAGATCTTATAAGCTTATCAGAGTGCACGACACTTTGCTGAACTGGCTGATAAGAAGGTTGAAAAGAAAAGGGCCCAACAAAACCCTGATGGTCCCATTAGGTTTGAGGCAGTTGTGTATCACAAAAGTGTTGATCTGCAAACAATATATAAAGCTTTTCATATTCTCTGCTAGAATAAAGAGGTAAAGAATGAGAGGTTTGTTGCTGGGTAGGATTTCTCCAACACAAATGAGTCAGCAAAGCCACATCATCTGTAACAGCCCAAATAATTCATTAGAAGCTAAAACTGTAGCACTTCCGAGTCAGATGAAAGAGGTGTGGACTAGTCACACACAAAGTTAACGCAAACTTTCATGTATTTGCTAAATTTGTTCAGTTGAGAACTTTCCTCGACTCTTTCTTACGACAAATAAATCATTGAGGGTATCAGACCAACTCCCTTGTTTCTCTGATCGTTCTACTTCAGGAGCAAGACCAATAATGTGTGGAATTGCTCAAACCTCCACTGAGTGTCATTCTAGTTCATAAGCCCCTAAGGAGGCCAGGTCGTGATGCACATCATCAAAGTTTGAAGCCCGTCAACATCATCGGGTGACGTTAAGTCTCAACGTTCAAACTGAAACTTTATCACTTTCACTTCTCGGATCGGCAAGACACAGCTGCTGTGCTTTGACTGCTTACGTGACTTATAAGCAGAGACTGGGACTATGTGAGACAGTAAAGCCCTCAGGTAAAACCGCTGTTAGTGCTCGAACATTATTTCTTAAGTGTCAGTATCTTCTCCTCTAATCGTCCAGTCGGTACATATTATGTATGGATGAGGAGTGAAAGGCGGGATTCGTCCTCGTGAATTTTTAACCAGGGATTGAAGAGTCGACTTACAACTGATCATCCTTCTCCGTCCTCTCAACTTTTCTTTTTACCTCTCAGTTCTATTTTGCATCATTTTATGCTTCATCCCCTTGCTGCCATTACTTTTCTTCTCCTCTCCCGAATGTCTGTAGTGACTTTGCAGCATCTTTGCCCCCCCGTCTCGTCCGTCCCCGTCCCCCCCCCCTCCCGCTCGGCTCCTCTTCAGATGCTGCGTCTCAGGGTCGCTGCGTTGGACGGCGGTGCTTTCTAAATGTCAGAGACGGTCAAGCGCCTCCGTAAGAACACAACCCGCCCTTAAAGTCGCTGCTGGCCAACCTGTCCATCACATCAGGGTTGTCACAACTCATCAGCCGTGACGTTTAACCCGTGAACCACTTGTCACGATGACAGAGCAGTGCCAGTGATATGATATGTCTGATGGGTATTCACTGCATTTGTGATTGGAGGAGACATTGGAAGGAGGTGAAGTGTTTTAGCATTTACGCTCATCTTGATTTGATATTGGAAAGAATGCATCATAAGCTTTCCTGTTTTTAACTATGTGATGATTAACTTTTTGCGACCTTGCTGACTTATCGCAAAATTCTGTCATCATCGTGTTAATACTGCAAGACGGAGCAATTATTAACTCAGTGTCAGGGACTTCAAGGACAGTTTGAAAATATAATTTGAGAGTTGACTGCTAAGTTATTGAAAAGAAGAAAGATGATATATCCTGCGCACGGTGTTGATGCTCGTGCTTGTAAAATAATTTGATAGTTTGTCAGCCAATACAATCAATTCTTTCATCACCCAGAATAAATTAAAAAAAATGACCCTGCAGGCATAATGTACTTTAGTGATATTGATGAGACACTAACGCTTCTCGAGGCAGCAAAGTGTTAAAGCTGAGGAGAAATTCATCACGCGCTTGTTTGGACTCTCTGAAGGTTAATTATCTCAGCATACTGGAGTCAAGAGAGCCTAGTGGTTTCTTCAAGGACGGGAATTAATCTAAAAACGTTATGATGTGCCTTTAAACATTAGTAGTAATAATACATGGTGTGTAAGTACTTAATAAACTCAGACGTATAAAATCACCTGTAAAATGGTTCCTGGACATAAAAAAATGGGCACAGACCGCGGTCACCATCCGGAAGCGTTGTGTGTATTTATGTTCCCTGTGAGTGTGTGTGTGTGTGTGTGTGTGTGTGTGTGTGTGTGTGTGTGTGTGGGCAGCTGCGGATATTAATTGCTTGTTTATAGTTTGTGCGTCTGTGTGTGATACCCTGCTGGTGTAAAGCGTCAGGTGCTCGGCGGGGTTCACACCTGTGGCCCAGTGTAGGGGAAGCCTCAGAGGCAGAGCGAGTGACCCAAAATAGTGAGAGTTTAGTCGGAGGG